>NC_092354.1:28443783-28614487 GCF_963676685.1 Mytilus edulis
TTAAGCAGCACCGATAATAATAAAAAATCTGCCACTGCTACTGATAAACCAGATGATGAAGAAATAGCAACACCAAAACCAGCAAAAAAGCCAAGAAAGACCACCTCTGCAGACATCGCAGATACCATTAAACAATACTTGCAGGAGTCAAAACAGCATCAGGAAGACACAATAGAAAGACAGGAAAGAATGCATAAGGATCGGATTAACGCCTATAAAGGAGTTGAAGATGCCCTAAGGAGTTTCCTTGCAAAGAAATAGTAATACATGTATATAAAATTTGAACATGTTCAATTCACTGATTGTCATTGTGTTACAGAGTTCATAAAAAATGGGAAAATATTAAAGTATTGAATAATTTCAAATCAACCAATTAAAACAAACATTACAACCGGTCTTTAGAAACTTATGCTTATTGAATGGCAATTAATTTTTTTTGGGTCATGTTTGCTTAATTCAGAATTCTTAGATAAGAAAAAGGCAGGATCAGAGTTTAATAGTACATGTAACACCGTGACTATAAACGGACAGTGCTATTACAGTTGGTCATGTTTTTATTGAAAATTTCCAACCTTTGTACATTATATTTCATATAAATTTTTAGGTGATCGCAAACAAAGAAATAGAGCTTTATGGACTGTCATACTATATGGTATGCTTTCTTGAAATCTGCAAATAATCAGGTCAAATGCTATGGTGACACAAAACACACACACACACAAAGACAGACCAATTCATTTTCAATTGCTTACAATAGTTCGATATTTATGATTTTGGACTGCTTAATGCATTCATTCAAATTTAACATGTATATTTTCAGAATGCAAGATTTGTATGGACAGTGAATCGGATTGCCTAGTTTCACCATGCAACCATTTGGCAATGTGTATGGATTGTGCGAAAATGTTAGATAACTGTCCAATCTGCCGAAAAGATATTTGCAAAAGACTTAAAATCTTCAGATGTTAAACCTTTGTAAATGTTCAAGTGAAACAAGTTTAAATGCATTTAATTTTATAACATTTTGATGTTCATATTATTGAGTATAATACTATATAAGTGTCACCTTGTCCGTCCCTGTGTCTGAAAGTTGTTGTTTCTGAATGTTTTTTTTAACCTGTGTCACCGAAGGCGAAAGAAGGGCAACTCTGTCTGGCCAAAGACTGATATAGCCTTACCTTGTGTAATCTGTAACTCCAAAAGCATTAATTCGACATTCTTAAAAATATGCATAGTTATTGGATAAATATTGAAGATGTACACTTCCTATATTAGGCAGATTCTTAAAATTATTTGTCAAATTTTCATGTATTGAATGCAGCCATTTTCTGGAAATATTGTTTTAATTGGTACCTACTGTGTGTAATCTAAATCTGGAACTTTATTCCAAAATCATGATACTTTGCATAGTCATGAGATAAATATTGAAGATGTGTACTCTCTTTTTTTGCGTTCTTTCCAAATTAGATGCACATCTTCTTACTAGTTTGGTACTGCGTGACACAGGTTAAGTTTGGTCTTGTTTTTTTATAGTCCAGTTTCTTATTACATTTTTATTTTTTAAGATTTTAAGGTATAAAATCTTAACTTGTTATGGATATTTTCTTTTACACTTGTTATACATTTTTATTTTTTAAGATTTTAAGGTATAAAATCTTAATCTAAATTCCAAAATCATGATACTTTGCATAGTCATGAGATAAATATTGAAGATGTGTACTCTCTTTTTTTGCGTTCTTTCCAAATTAAAAAACAGATGCCAATTTTACTGCGTCTGAATCGCTTTTCTGGATTAACCTTCATCAGGAACGCTCAAGTTCAAAAAGTAGGAAAGCAAAAAAATCAAATCAAATGGGAGCATTAACACTGAATAGGGCATAAACAGAACAGCCAAAATCAAATTATCCAATTGTTGAAGTTTAGTCAATATTTTGAAGGTATATTTAGCAGAAACTAAAACAGGTTTTTATTATCTTAATAAACTTTGGTATTTTTGAATGTATTGTCACAAAAGATGCACATCTTCTTACTAGTTTGGTACTGCGTGACACAGGTTAAGTTTGGTCTTGTTTTTTTATAGTACAGTTTCTTATAACATTTTTATTTTTTAAGATTTTAAGGTATAAAATCTTAATTTGTTATGGATATTTTCTTTTACACTTGTTATACATTTTTATTTTTTAAGATTTTAAGGTATAAAATCTTAATTTGTTATGGATATTTTCTTTTACACTTGTTACATTTTTTTTAATTTTTTGAATAAAAATATTGATTTTAAAACAAGTTTTTGTTTCTGTAGCCATATGTATTTTACTTACGATAGAAATTTTATGCAATTGCAACAGTTTAGTAGTTCCATTAAAAGAGTCGACAGCTAAAAGAGCAAGGTCACTGTGACTGTTTTTAGAGAGAAAAAAAGGTTGCTGTGTGATTTTTTATTGCAGACAGATGGAAAATATGGCGTACACATGCCCATCAATTTTTGAGCCAGCAAGTCAAAAGTCAAGGTTACTGTCTATGGGGAAACATCTAAAGTGTGTTTCACTTGTTTTGGACAAAGTCGGGAAGAACTATTGGAGTACCTACGGTGTCCATCCACACCTTGGTAGAGGTTAACAACTGAGTTAATACCTCGGGTAGGTCAGCATCCAGGCAAAAGTAGGTCACTGTGACATTTTATGCTTTATCAATGATTGGTTAAGTTTTCTGTACGAGTGTATTTATCAGTAACTATAAGGTGTAGGGCCATGTAACTTGTACACAGATGTATCTGGGATATCCAGACAAAAGTAGGTCACTGTGACCTACTTTTTATGTTCACTAACTTTTGGTTAAGATTTATGTCTTGAGTCCATGCAACTTTTAGTTGTAGGATTATGTAAACTGGTACACAGATACGTCTGGAGTAGTAGGTAAGCACCCATGCAAACTACATTCTATGCTTCATCGACTGTTAATTTGGCATCTTTGAAATAGGTGAGGGCAGATCCAGGAATACACCCTAGCCTGAATCTGCACCTGATGTTTTATAGTTCAATGTTCCTTTATCTGCCCTATTAGGTTACAGTTTTGAATCACTGTCGTAAACATTTATGGAAGTGGGAGGTTTACCAATTGCAGCATGCATTGTTTCATGAAAAAGCCTGTTCCAAGTCGGGATATGACAATTTTGTTTGTTGGTTGTTATGAATAGTTCTGTGATTTTTCCAATTAGTTTTGTAATTCGCCATCTGAAAAATTAAAATACTGTGGGTATAAATTTTCAAACTCAGTTGTTTGTGTTACATTCAGTGACATTTGATTTGTATGTACTTTTTTTTTCTGGCATCCTTGTCAATGAATGTCTGTGTTCACCTTTTTGTTAGTGTTGAAATATGTAGCATTTGCTCAGGTGCTTTAACTTTTGGGATAAATATATCCAGGAACCAAGATCTCGATTTTGTCAGAAAATGTAAACCCAATTCATTGTTGCAGGCTGTATGGTAACCTCTATTTCCAACAAACCAGTTTGCCTGGTCATTGTTCTTATGAGATATTTAAACTGTGTCTTATTTTATCAATATGGCCTGAAAATCTGCAGAAATATTTAATGAATGGGCAACAATAAATCAATATCAAATTTAAAGTAAGCTTTTATATAAACACAGTAATAGTCACTTTCATCTGAGCACTAGAGTAGATGTCGTGCAATATTGTCACGTTTCAAAAAACCCTCTGCCTCTTCATCATTTATTTGAACTATATGTCTATTATTGACAACATCATCATCATCTTGTTGAACTAAGAAGTCGTCAATATTATCATTTGTGAGTATACAAATATTATGTAAAACACAACAAATCATTATGATCTCAACTGAAGTGTCCAATTTTATAGTCTCCAAGTATTTTAAACGCCTGAATCTGCCCTTGAGTAGTGCAAATGCTCTTTCTATTACTACACGATTTGAAGAATGATATTGATTGTACTTTTTTTGTTGATCAGTAAGATGTCCATTGTCTCTAAATGGTGTGAGCAACCATCTGCGAGTTGGGTAAGCTGCATCTCCTAAAATATGATTTGCCATATTGCACATTCGCAAGCCATTTGTCCACAAGTCTGATTGTTTTAAAACTCTGGAATCATGAACGCTTCCAGGATATCCAGCGTAAATGTGGGAGAAAAACATATTATGTCTACATACAGCTTGAACTTGGATCGAATGAAACCCTTTACGATTAACATACGATTGTGGATGTGAAGATGGTGCTTTAATCCTTATATGGGTTCCATCTACGGCACCAACTATGCCAGGAAACCCATTCCTTTGTTGGAAAGCATTAACTTCATCCTGCATTTCATGTTGAGTTGGCCAAGAAATAATTTTTTGCTTCAGATTGTTCAGTATTGCAGCAGTTACTCTCTCCCTGCACATTATGACTGTTGATTCTGAGACTCCAAATCGATCTGCAATCTTTCTAATAGTATCTAGACTCCCAACATACCATAACGTAATTAATACTTGTTTTTCAACAGTTACTACATCACTTCCACCTGTCTGTGTTGGCTGCAATTCAGGACAGTCCCTTAAATAAGTACAAATTCTATCAAATGTTGCACGAGACATCCTGAACATCCTTCTAAACGACTCTTCGTCATACTGTGGAATAATCTCCTCCACATAGCCATATATCTTAGGACGCAGTTCCGGTTCCCTGCAAAATACAATAAAACATTAAGTAAGAACCAACCATTTATTCTATTAAACCCAAATAAAAGGTGGGGGGTCTAGTTTTTTCCTAAAAAAATAATTTGATCACTCTGAATTTTCAGAAAAAAATATTATTTGGTCAGGAAGGTGATGAAGAAAATCTTTTAAATACCATATAAATAATGAAGAAAATCTTTTAAATACCATATAAATAATTTTGACCAAAAATATTTTGGTAGACAACGTTAAACAAAACAACAGGAAATTTTTGACTGTCATGTTCATTTTGTATCTGCCAAAAATATTCCCAACTCGGTCATGTCAGTGGAAAAACCATTGTCCCACCCAGTTAAATATATGTCTAAGCAAAAAATTGTGGAATCCAGGTTTTTGTTAAATCATGTCTTGTACTTTTCCTTAAAAAGTTTATCGATAGATATCCAGATAAGATAGATAAATATGCTGTTTCATTTTTTAAACATCCAAGATGGGTTTGGTTGAATTCTGTGCAGTATTCATGTACTGATTTAATCAGATCACTCTGACTTCACAAATTGATATGGTTGATTCATTTGTATCAGTCATACAACTTATTTTCTACATAAAAACAATATATTGTGCAAAATATACCACACACACACGTACATTAAATTGGTCAGCAATGGCAGAATAGGAATAATATCCATAGGATCTTCATATTGGTCGTCTTCATCGTCAATGACGGTCAATGCCGCAATAATTGCAACCCCAACCTCCATATTGAATTTGATACATCCGGTTCCGTTCCGTTCGGGTGGCGTATGGAATTGGAACTGACGGAACCTGTTCGGAACTTGCCAGCCGAGCGCAACCATTGACTCTGTATTTGGAGTAATAATTTTTCAATTCCTTAATATGACTTAGAAATGATATTGTTATTATTCGTTCTTTCCTGTGTGGATGTTTGAAAAGTGATAACGATTCTAATTTTTTTACAAAACATCACCAAGATTTATTATGGTATGGTCTATAATCTATCCGAAATCCGAGTCGTCATTTGGCATACTAGTAATATACATTTGAAAATGTCGTTTCTGTCCTTTTGGGTTTTGTCTATTATCAGAGTTGTTTACCAAAGGTGTAATGTTATTTCTCTTAAACATGAAACCTTTTCAAGGATACCTTTCAATAAGGACAGGGACATAAGCAATAAAACAATCAGTCCAATCCTTAACAGAAGAACTTTGTTTTGTATTACCAGCATACCGCCTGTAATGCCAATGGTGTTTTTATTTGTTTGACTGTTGGAATTGTTGCGATGCATAAGGGACAAATCAATATATTCAAAATTCCAAATCTTACCCTTAAGCTTTTGACTTATAAATATATCAACCTCTTTAAACCAGGCAACATTTTAGGTTCATTAAAAACTTCAATAACCTCACCTACGGCAGCTAATTGAGGTTCATTCTCTTGCAATTCTACATCTGGTTGCAAGGCAACAAAATGAGTTTCATCAACCCTCCGTCTTCTTACTACAGGGACATCTTCATCAACCTCAACTTGAGGACGCCTTCTCTCATTCCTAACTGGTGCCAGATATCAACTAAGAAACGGCTTCCAGGCTTGGAAGCATGGATTTAAAAATGCCATCAGCTCAGAGGAGGCGTTAAAAAGATCTTGTCAATATAATAGTGAGTATTGTTTTATATTTGACAAATTAAATGTATGTTTGGTTTCTCCTATTTCTGTTTTTTAGGCAAGTGCAAAGAAAATGCAAGCAGCGTGGTCTTTAAAATCTAGGACGAAAATGTATGAAATCCCCTATGTCGCACACCTGGGTTTGTGTTCATCTTCAACAAAGGACTCTCTTCACACTGAAATCTCCGATAGAATTCTATGAAGATTTTTTTTTAAGTACCTTTTCATCTTTTTGACGTTTGAATACATTATTAATATTTGAAAAACTCATAAATTGGTAATAATCTACCCTTTACTAATCATTTAAGGGGGTTCGCGGGTCTAAATCATTTATATAGGATTTCTCTATATTTTTCTATAAATGAACTATCTAAAAGTTAATAGAAAAATAAAATAAAAAGTGGGGTCACCGTTCATTTGCGCTCACAATCTGCATTCGAAAGAAGCATATATTTTTGTAAAAGTGAGTTTTTTCTGTTGTGAAGTAATAGGAGAAATAAAGTTAATATCGAAATAAAATAAGAAATTTATTACAGAAATCGCTCAAATTTTACAATAATTTAGTTTAAGTACAGCTTATGTGGAAATTATATATAAAAATATAGGTCACCGATGAGTTGAAAAAGATATTTCAATTTTAAAGCCAAAAAATTGCATTTTTCCACCAAAGGGAGATAATTTGGAACTTTTTCAATGATGTATACATTTTAAAAGTCATCCGGGGCCAACAAGAATTGATTTTTTTGAATGATTTTTGTACCATATGATAAAGTAACAACTACAAAAGGTAACAAATAAAATTTGTATTGAAAAACAAATGTTTTATTTTTTTCTGAAATTCTTATACCCTCGAGCCTCCTTAAGTGTAATTTCATGGACAATGAACATCCCATTTGTCTTTTCTTCAGAACACTGCTCATTTACAAGCCCCCAACATTTGCCTAAGGAGCAATTTTTGACGGCCTTGCTCAAATACTTTGCGCAATCAGTTTCTTTGTTGAATTAATGATTGATATTGATTGTTGGTTGCTTAACGTCCAGCGGCAAATATTTCATGCATATTCAGGACGAGAACAAGTTCACAATAAATACAATAGGTATGTTGATACAATAGAGGCCATCTGGGATGATGGTCGGGGAAATTTGGACTGCCACTGGAAAATGAGGGTATATTGGATAGGGACAGAAATTTAGCCTTGCAACAGGCCACCTACGGACCCCTCAAAGAGTTGTTGCAAGGGTTCTTAACGTGCAAAGAGCGTGGCACTCTCTGTACTCTCTGTTAACGTCCCCCTTCTGACCGGACGTGACTGCGAACTTGATACATCCCGCACAGCCAAACGGACGCCCCACTTCGGCAAGCGTTTTACTGCCGGTCGGGAGAAGACCAAGTGACCATATTTCTATACCCCAGTCACCCTTGGGGTGTGTTGAATTAATGAGACGACACATTGAACCAAAAAAAATATGAGCAAAGCTGGGAAAAAATCATTAAAGGCATGAATTGACATCTCAAAACTTGAGGACTTTTGAGGGATTGTAAGAAAAATTTACTTATACAAGTAAATTTTTGAGAAAACTTAGGGGAGATTATTCAAACATTATTTATTTACTTATATGTGTATATTTTTTGTTTACTTCTTCAAGTAAATAAAAATAACTTGTGCAAGTAGTACACCTGACTGATATACATGTAGATGATATACCTTTGTTCAGTGCATATCATGAAGAAACCTTTGTGATGTGAATATATTGTTCCAGGACTTAACCATCCCAGTTAATGTTTTAAATCCTTGAGTTTAATAAATTTCACATCTTTTGTGTTAGCCTGAATACTTTTAACTTATTCATTTGTTATTACAGCTTGCATTAAATAATGCTTTGCAGCTCAGACATAGCTTTTTTTAATTTAATTAAGTTACTTTCCCAATTTCATTTTAATAAGTCAATATTCAGATTACTCTTAAACTTTAATAAGTCAATATTCAGATTACTCTTAAACTTGCATTCAAATTAATGGTCAACTTGAAAATTGCTAATAAAAGGTATCGTGGTTAACATTCAATTTAAGGTGTATTGTTTAGAAATTTATTACAAGATCGTATCCAAAACTGAATATATAGTTATCAAAGGTACCAGGATTATAATTTAGTACGCCAGACGCGCGTTTCGTCTACATAAGACTCATCAGTGACGCTCATATCAAAATATTTATAAAGCCAAACAAGTACAAAGTTGAAGAGCATTGAGGATCCAAAATTCCAAAAAGTTGTGCCAAATACGGCTAAGGTAATCTATGCCTGGAATAAGAAAATCCTTAGTTTTTCAAAAATTTCAAAGTTTGGTAAACAGGAAATTTATAAAAATGACCACATTATTGATATTCATGTCAACACCGAAGTGTTGACTACTGGGCTGGTGATACCCTCGGGGACGAAACGTCCACCAGCAGTGGCATCGACCCAGTGGTGTAAAAAGTGACCTTCTCCTTTTCTTATCGGATCCTATCGCTTAAAAGATTTTGCATCGCCCATTATACAATCAGAAATACTTATCTAAAGACTACTGTATTCTTACACTTAAGTTTAACAATAATCGCTGCTTAACCCTAATCTTATCCTTAGTTTTATTTCAAACCTATCTAACATTCAAAACTGTTTCACGGACAACTGTTGTCTTGCATTGTATTTTTACCCACGTCGATTTTAATATTTTTTAACAAGACAGCAGTTCAACAACAGTATATAAACATCTTCATCCATTTGATAAAACGATGTACAGAGAAACTTTTGCATGGGTACTTTTTCTATTCCATAAATATGTAGTACTGGAATCTTCTTTTAATATTTAATGCTATGTTGTTACTTTCAAATCATTGCAATATTAAGGTACCTGTATTTTACAGTACTTGATTTTTTTACTAGAAATTTTAAGTCTATATGTTTTTGGTTACACCGTCACATTTTCTGCATTCTGAAAGTTTGTCTATTTCAAATTTCTTTAAGTTATGATTTTCAAATATGGAATATTGTTGGTATTATTTCTGTACCAAAACTTTAAATACAAATCAAGTACTATAAAATACAGGTACCTAAACTTACAATATGTTTAAAGTGAAGAAATAGTACTAGATATTAAAAGTTTATTTCCAGTACTACAGATTTTAAGTACAGAAAAAGTACAAATTCAAAAGTAGAAACCTTAACAATAGACAATGGGAAGATTTAATGTTTACCTTCCTTGCTTTTACACACAGTGTCCACCCTGTTGTACACATGGTTTTTCATTTTGTCCGTTTCTTCCCAATATTTGTGAATAACTCCTTCTGCGAATATTTTCTCCTTTACGTGATTTGCTCTCTTGTAATCTAACTTTTTACACATATCCTGAATGAATTGGTTTCCCTTATCATACGGTTTCCATTCGAATCTTCTTTTCTTCACTGTCTTTTCCTTCCTCAGAACAACTTGGAATAGCACCGCTTGGTGAAACGTGAGCGATTGGTTGAATAGCGAAACATACTTCTGTTTCTTCTGAATAGTCACAGGAAATTTCACTATTGGTTTCAGCGATGCATTCCTTTGGTGTACTGGTATGTGGTGTCTGGTTTATTGCAATGTATTCCGTGACTGGGATATTTTCCGCCGAAAGAAGGTCTCTCTCCAACCCAGGAAACACTTCAAAGATTGTAGTGCTAAAGTTGTCTCTGTCAGTTGCATTTGAATGAGTCTTTATGCTCAATGTTGCATTGTTCAGACAGCTCTCAATCTCATCTTTTTGAGAAGATTTCAACATGGTTAGATCTTTTCTTATATTTTCCAAAGCTTGGTCATTAGTTTTGTTATATAAGTCAATGTCATTCTTTATTTTTTTTCAGTTCAATGTTGTATGTTGCGATGGTAACACCTAACAAGGCTATTTCATTCTGGTTCTGAGATTCATTTTGGTTTTCATCAACCTCCATGTATAATTATAAAAATTTCTTTTTCATTGGAATAATTTTATATAATATTTTAAAAGTGCATTTCATCTGTTTTTATGGTATTTTCACTTGATAGATATATGTAGCTTCTATGCACTAAAATATTAGTATCTGAGGTTATGGAAACTGCAAAATTAAACCTAGACTGTGGTAATTTGTATTATAGAATATTTAAAAAATCTGTAATTATCTTAGTGTCTTTCAAAATCTTTGAGTGTTTTAATCTCAGCATTGAGTTAACCTATTTAGTTGAAAATAAAAGTTGCTATCCTTCTCCACTGGTCTAATCAAGGATGCATATAAAGTCTGTATTTATCTTATAGTAAAACGTGCTTTAAATGTTGACGTATGTTTTGACATAATTTATTGGTAATGTAGTTCATGGCACCTTAATGAATACTTTTTTTCTGAAGGTTTGCTACAGATTCTGTTTATGGCTGGTGCACTTGGTAGGCCAATCCAGCAGTACTCTGAAATAAAGCGATATGGGTATGACATTTGCCTGCAGCCCATGCCCATGCCAAAAAGGGGATAGTGTGTGGATCAAGTTTAAAGCCACTTCAGTTCAAATGCACCATGTCGCGCCATTGCTAAAAGTAAGAGGTAAGTCTTTCTTTTATAAAATTTAAAAAAATTAAAAGTCCCATGAGTCAAATTAGTCAACCTCTTCAGACTCCTCTCAACAAATCAACACAGAACCAAAGTGTACGAGTTTTCAGAGCTCCATGAGGTCATTGCTTACACGAGTCGTATGCACAGAATGTGGAGTTGATAACCTACAATGGAGCATCAATGGAAGTAAACTTTCTCTGCATGGTAGGGTCATCAGACATTTTGGGAATCCCTGCCATTAGTCAAGGGCAATCCAGCTGGTAATTTCATGGTGGCAACAGCGATATTCGTTAAAAAATATATAAGTATTTTGGTACATGTCATATGGTCAATCGCTTTGGAACGGACTTGAAAATATCCCGGTCGTCAAAAGACTATTGTTTTTACAAGAAAAACAAAATTCAGAAGGATAGTTTCTTGACACCAAACAAATACAAGTTTAATTTTACAGAAGGGGCAGGAAAAGATCTTGCTAGAAGAAAGAAGGAAGATCTGGGAAATCTGGTATTTAGCAACAGCTTTACACTGCCGGGGGTATATCAAGGTAAAACAGTCAGCTTGATAATAAATCTTCAGTAATATATATTTTTCACTAAAATCAAACACATGATTTATCCCAAAACACATTGCTTCTGATATTCTATATTTGCCTCTGTCTTATCTTTTACAAGGGATATGAATTAATGAGGTTAGTCAATCTTAGAACAATTTCAAGATTTGAAAAAATATTTGGAATTCATACATTTTTTGAAGTTTTACTGAAAAGCAGTAGAGTGTTTACTATAACAAGATAATTGAAAGAAGTTTAAAACTCTAAATCACCATTTATTTAAAAAAAAAAATAATTTTCCAATCACAACATTAATGTTAATGTCACCTCTGTCATTGTCTTGACTACATGAATTTCTTTTGCAAGTAACTACACAATGTTATTTTAATAAAAAGTGTCAACTTTGTAGATCTGAAAGAGGAAATGCAAGGAAAAGGAAGAGGTGCCCAATTGTCAGGGGCAGGGGGAAGAAGGGAAAACAAGACAAAGGGAAACGTAAATATTGTTTTATTTTATTCATTCATGAAATATTTGCTTATTGTTTAGATTAAAAGATGTTTGGTAATCATTAATGAAAAAGTTTTAAAACAGGTTAACTTAAAAAGCCATAGGGCAACATCAAGGTCTCCTACAATTGAAAAGTGTTTCAAATATGATTGAGATTTAGTATAAAAAGTTTTATTATAATTGTTTGTGAACACTTAATTAGGGTTAAGTTATATTAAAGGTAGATATTTACTTTTTACTATAATTTTATCGCAAGTCTTTATTTTGAAGGAAAATGTTAAGCAACTGCACCTATTTAATTTTAGAATTAGTGAAAGTGAAGAGCCTTTAATGCAGAAAAATGTATTCATCCTTTAACTAGGTTTTGGAAAGTATGGTATTCAGGTTGCTAAACTTATTTCTATGATGATTTCAAATTTATTTGTTTATGCCCCATTAATGAGCATTATCCATTCCGGTCTGAACGTCTGTTCCTGTGTTCGTATGTCTTTCTCGCCTCAGGCGAAAGTTTTTTTGTCGACGTAGTTTTTGATGAAGGTGAAATTTAATCAAATTGAAACTTAGTAAACATGTTCCCTATGGTATGTTTTTTTCTGATTTTTTAATGCTAAATTAAGAGATTGTATCCCATTTTCACGGCACACAAAACATAGAAAATGATGTACGGATGGGGCATTCGTGTACTTGGGACACATTCTTGTTCTTTTAATTATAAATCTGAAAAGTTCTCTCTTTTAAATGGACAAAAACTTCTTAAGTTGCTGAAAGCATTCTAAGGATTTACATGAAGGAAAATACTCCTCATCTGCTTATACTATGTTCATATATAGATACTTGGTTGTACATGAAGAATATTCAATTGGGCTTTGCGATATAATTTTCATTTGAATTATTTTACATTGTCATTTCGGGGCCTCTTGTAGCTGACTAAGCGGTAAAGGCTTTTTCTCATTGTCAAAGGTGAGTGTGTCATTTGGTCTCTTGTGGAGAGTTGACTCATTGGTAATCATACCACATCTTCTTTTGTATTCGCAATGTTCTAATTTTTCTGACGTCAGACACTCAAATCAATCCATGTGTTCGTAGATAGTAGATGTTTTTGTGTCCTGTTAAATTGTTCCTTTTAAAATTGTTATACGATGATGACTGATGTACCCATATTTTGACTATTTTATTAATTGTGACTGTTTATTTAACGCATCATGTAAATGTAGCGGAATTTGATGAGACTGTTATTAAAGTGAGAGGGTTAGCGCTATAGAACCAGGTTTAATCCACCATTTTCTACATTTGAAAATGCCTGTACCAAGTCAGGAATATGACAGTTCTTGTCCATTCGTTTTTGATGCGTTTTGTTTTTTTGATTTTGCCATGTGATTATGGACTTTCCAAATTGATTTTCCTCTGAGTGCAGTATTTTTGTGATTTTACTTTTTACATAATTTTCAAAGAGAAAGAAAAAAAGTTGATTTGGAAAATATTTTACAAGCTCAATTGAAATTAACAATATTGAAAGAGCCATTTCGAAAGCTTATACAAAACTGGGCTCAACGTCTTCATCATATATGTCATTCCTAACGAACACTCGAGCAGAAGACAGTATTATACACTATCATGAACACTTAGATGTAATGGCTTCATCATGTATGTCATTCCTAACGAACACTCGAGCAGAAGACAGTATTATACACTGTCATGAACACTTAGATACAATGGCTAAATGTGAGAAATCAGTAGACGAGGCAAGACAGATAGAAGATGCACGCACGCTGTAATGAACAACAGAAACAACAAGATCCCGATCTTGTTTAGGATATACACATTATGGTTATATTGCAGACACAATTTCACCCTATCTCAGATTTGCTCTAAATGCTTAGGTTTCAGAGTTAGAAGCCAAAATCTACATTTTACCTGCATGTTCTATTTTAAGCCATGGTGGCCATCTCGGTTGGTTGACCGGGTCAAACCACACATTTTTTAAATTAGATACGACAATGATGATTTGGGCTAAGTTTGGTTAAATTTTGTCTATCTGATAAGTCAAGCCTTTTTCAACTGATTTTTATAGTTCGTTCTTATGTTGTACTGTAATACCATTGTCCAAGGTTAGGGGGAGGGTTTGGATCCCGCGAACATGTTTAACCCCGCCACATTATTTATGTATGTGCCTGTCCCAAGTCAGGAGCCTCAAATTAAGTGGTTGTCGTTTGTTTATGTGTTACATATTTGTTTTTCGTTCATTTTGTTTACATAAATAAGGCTGTTAGTTTTCTCGCATGAATTGTTTTACATTGTCTTATTGGGCCCTTTTATAGCTGACTATATGCGGTATGGGCTTTGCTCATTGTTGAAGGCCGTACGGTGACCTATAATTGTTAATGTTTGTGTCATTTTTGGTCTTTTCTGGATAGTTGTCTCATTGGCAATCATACCACATCTTTTTTATATTACTTGTAAATATGAAATTCTCTTTACAGTATGAATTTTTCTCATTGTTGGAGATTGTACAGTAGTACCTGTAACTGCTTATACCCATTTCTTATTCCCTTTATTTTGATAAACTCATAGAATATCATATTTACATTGTGCCACATCTCCTTATTTTATGCATGACAATAACATGAACAATTGTAATTCAAATCTATATATCAAAGCAAAATGAATTTCACTACTTTCATTCATGCTTCCTTTGGCAAAATACAAGTTCTAAAATGACACAATATATGTTTATTTATCGACTCTGTTAGGTATTAAAAAAAATGCACAGCTCAGTGTGTCATGATTTGTGGAATTTGTGCTGAAAACATAGGCATTGATGGTGTTTGAGTAATTCCATCTGTGAAGCTCAACATTAGCTCGTCAGTTGGTGGTGGACAGTTGTAAATCTTTCCTGCAGGATGAATATCTGTTCAGGAAAACCAATTTCACAAATCAAAACTTTCCTCTAGATTTCTCCTACAATAGTCATCCAGTTTAGTTCTTTTGGTTCAACAGGACACCGTCCTGATTTTTAATTTTGCAAACCATTCAGTCTCTTGCTTACAAATGGTGCATGAAAATAGGATGGGAATGGAAGTAGACAAGCCTCTTTAAAGGGGGTTTGTGCCCTGAAAAAAGTTTTATAACATTAGCTTTTTTGAAACTTGTGAAAGACTTGTGCAACACACATACCTAAATAACTATAACATAGGTGGAGAGCATCATTCATGTCAATGTTTTGTTCCTGTTTACATTGTCATTGATATTTTTCAAGAGAGCCGGAGGCATAGCTCATGAATTCTTGTCATTACAACCTAAATTAACATAATTACTGCTAAAATAATTATTAGTATAATATATCTCTTGTAGAAAAAGCATACAATTGTAGTATTAACCAAAAAATGTCAAACAGATGATATATAAATTATGGCGTCTTGAATTCACCCCCCCCCCCCCCCCCTTTTTATTCTAAAACGATAATTGCGTTTGCAAACAGACTTTGGTTTACTTACATGGCGATTATATAAATAACAGTATATATTTCTTAAAGAAAATCCAGTTTTACCATGAATAGTTTCCTGAACGTAGTCGTTTTCAGTAAAATGTGTCTTGCAAACAACAGCTGATTGATATGGGCTCTACGATTGCATCGCACGTTGAGCCATGGCGTTGATCCAACTTTTCCTCCTTATCAAGTCATTTAAAAATGCATGTCCTCCCCTTAAATGACACTCAGGTACACACCAACAAGGACTAGGCATCGTTAATTGTGTGGTTGTTTTGTAGTGTAAAAACGGAAGTTAAGGACGGAACTGATTAATTTCACTAATAAGAGACAAAAAGAATTTTAGAGACAAACAGCGACAAGAAGATAGGGTGAAGCTATGAAAAAGAAGAATTTCACTGTTAGAAAGGAAATTATATTGCATGGTTTTGATTCAATAAATTCTTTAAAAGGAAATTGGATTTTTTTTGTTTTGATTGCCAATTTTTAGCGTGTGCTTAAAACATATTTTTTTTATATCTTATAAAAACTAGACAATCCCTTTCTTAATAAAAACTTATTTTTTTATCTATCAATGTACAGTAATATAAAAAATGTTTTATAACCGCCCCTACAATAAAAAATAATGCATGTTTTTTTTTTAATATCTATTGGGAGTAAGTTGTTGCAATGATATTTTTTTTATTTATGTATAGTCGCTTTATAGTCTTCTTGACGCTTCTTCTCGCTAAATTAATTGTATTGTCGCTTTTTATCGCTATATTAATTTTATTGTCGCTTCTTATCACTTTTTGACGCTTCTTGTCTTTAATTAGTGGAACCCTATTCAGGAACGATAATTTCATACTTTACATAACTGACACCGAAATAACTATAACGTTATACGGCTTTGAACACATACATAAATACTTTAAATTGTATATTATGCAATATAATTCACGGTCAGTCGACTTTTAATTGTAATATCGCGTTATATCAACGAGTGAAATGATTTTAAAATATCTTTAGATCGCAAATAGTACTCGAAATTGAACGGACCTCTTTCCACACGGAATTCAAATAATGATAGTTTGTAATCATATTGACTTCTTATAATGCAAAAGACGCTTAATAAACAGATTTTTTAAACGAAAAATACACACTGATCGTTTCTTTATTTCCCAATGTAAACGAAGGGAACAAAAACCATTTCATACCACAAAAAGTAGAGGAGAAATTTAAACATTTCCGGATCTATTTCTTGCAAAATGACCCCCAGCAAAGATTTGCGTAAGGAAAAATGAACATCATGACTTGAAAGTCAGGCCTTAAAGCACTGCCTTTAAAAAAACTGAAAAATTTGCATCCTTAGCTTTGGTGCTTAAAAATCGGACCAGTAATGAACTTGTACTATTTTTTCTTGCAAATGTAGGTTATTTTGATAAATATCGATTATTGAAAGCGATCCATTTTAACTATAGATGCGATGAATTATCACTGTTAGTGCAGTCATTTCTGATGTGGAATTTTCGAAGATGCGAGGAATTTTTATTGTAGAATTATGTGATAAATGCACTTGAAACAAATGAAAACACTTAGTTGAAGACTTTAGAATTTATGATTATTGTATTTTCAAATTGAAATACAAACTCCTTATTCATTCTTTATCAAATATATAGCTTTTTACACTTGTAACAAAAGCGCTTCTCAAAATGTCATATTGTATTTTTCAAATTACGTTTTTCCTTTATTAAAAAAATTAATTAAAAGATATTTCTGTATTATTTTTAAGTCAAAGATTAATATTGCGGAGTTAAGTGCAGTCTGTGTAAAATAGAGACGAGTACATTTGAGGACGTTATCTTCCACGCAATACATTCACTTGCGAACAGAGAAATGTGCATCTTGAAACGAAATGGTGACAGAAAAGCTTATAAAAGATTAACTTTATCAGTTGTACCCACAACTGCTTCAATTTCCATATTCTGAAAAAAACTACAATCCCCTTCCCTTTCATGAATTTGAGCTACCGAATTAGACTTTTTACCGGATTTGTTATCACATAAGCAACAGAACGGATGCCGCATGTGGAGCAGGATCTGCTTACCCTTCCGGAGCACCTGAGATCACCCCTAGTTTTTGGTGGGGTTCGTGTTGTTTATTCTTTAGTTTTCTATGTTGTGTCATGTGTACTATTGTTTTTCTGTTTGTCTTTTTCATTTATAGCCATGGCGTTGTCAGTTTGTTTTAGATTTACGAGTTTGACTGTCCCTTTGGTATCTATGGTCCCTCTTTTACCATTATCAATACATATAAGAAAATTGTCTTGGTCAAATGACCGATTTGAGGTAAGATCAATTTAATTTATAAAAAAAAACTGACTAAATAAGTATTATTATTCTCTAATGAAGGTTTGGTTGGTTTAAATTGACCTCAAATACAATTGTCAATATATATTAGTGGTATCTCGGTGACATCACCGATTTAAGGTAACTACAAATACAATTATCAATACATATAAGACAGTTGTCTTGGTCAAATGACCAATTTAAGGTAACATCAATTACAATTATCAAAAATATTGTAAAATTTACAGTAAAATGTCGAAATATCATCAAAATACCAATATCAGATTTGCTCTTGTATTATTTACAATTATCCTCAGAATATGGTCAATTTAAGGTCACATCTGAAAAAATTATCCAAAAAGTGGTAAAAGTTATTGATTTTTTTTACAATTTTATAGTAAAGGCTTGGTTGGTTCAAGTTGACTTCAAATACAATTATCAATACATAATAGAAAATTGTCTTGATCAAATGACTGATTTAAGGTAACATCAATTACAATTATCAAAAAAATTGTCAAATTTACAGTAAAATGTCGAAAAATCTTCAAAATATCAATATCAGATTTCCTGTTGTATTGTTTACAATTATCCTCAGAATATGGTCAATTTAAGGTAACATCTGAATGAATTATCCAAAAAGTGGTAAAATATATCAATAGTTACACATATTGGTGCATTTTTGTTATTGCTTTCTATTTGATTTGTAAAAAATCCAATTTGGTTGGGACAGTAGCCGATAGCTCTAAATGTTTGCATAGAGAAAATATTTCAGTTTTTGAAGATTATTTACTACTTCAGTTTCGTTGGTCTAAGACTATACAATTTGGGGAGAGAGTTTTAGAAATACCAATTGTTAAAAATTTATCCTCTCCGTTGTGTGCTTTTAGTGCATTTGAGGCCATGTGCACAAAATTTCCTGCGGCGTAAAGCAACCAATAATCAATCAATCCTGCTTCAGCATCTTCCCCAGCTTTTCTTGTTTTATCTGGTAGAAAAATAAGCCAGTGTCCTACAATATGTAACAGAATTTTTTGAAAAACATTGTGGAGAAAATTGAGTTAGATCCAACACAATATTCTTCTCATAGCTTCAGAAGAGGAGGTGCAACTTGGGCATTCCAATGTGGTGTATCTTCTGAACTCATTCAATTACAAGGGGATTGGAAGAGTGACGCCTTTAAATTGTATCTTAGATATGGTTTCAATGACAAGATGCAAGTCTCGTCAAAAATGATGTGTCGACTGTGATATATGTTCTTTTTATTTGGTTTTATAATTTCATTAGTTAATAATTTAAATTATATTGTAGGTTTGAAGGCATGGGGTAAACACAGTTTAGTTATATCAGATACCTTTTAAAGTATCTTCCAGAGATGAGGAATACGCAACTGCAGGCCTTTGGGAGTCTGAGTTGTGAAATGCTTTTAAGGAAATTAAAAAAACAGGGTATTCACCTGGTACTGTTTTAATAATATAATTGTACATGTTGGTACAAATGATGTATTTAATATAAATGCTAATTTATTTGAAAAATGCATTCGTGATATTATACATGAATTGAGGATTTGTAATCCAGATTGTGTTATTATTTTATCTTCTGTATTACCCAGGTCGTGTGATTTTAATCAGTCTGAATTGTTCGTCATTAATTTTAACAATGTACTAAAACAGTTGGCTTCTTCTCTAACTGATGTCAAATAAATGCAATGTGAGAAGACTTTTTAAAGTAGAGTGAGAAAGCCAATTAACACTTCGTTTACAGTTGACAAATTACATTTATCCACCTATGGTCTTAATAAGGTTTTTAGCTTTATAGCTAATATTCTTGCACATGTTTAAATCCTTTAAGGTAGAATGAATTTTATTTGTGTTTGAAACTTGATTAAGAATTCAAAAATCAAATTTACTAGTAAATAGCAGCTTAATTTTAGAAGGTTTACTCTTAATCTCCGAATGAGAGAGACACTTTGACATGGATAAATCACTGATTCTTTTACCAAAAAATTATCTAGTTTGTTATTCAAAACAGAGTTAAACAATTTACCAACACAAGAGTTAATGGCAATGCCACAACAATTATCTGTTTAACTTGGATAACCAGACTTAAAAACAGCCGATAAATAAACTGGTGACCACTGCATTGTATATTTACCAGATGTTAATACATGGTTAAACAGTTTCCAAATTAAAGGATTTAGAACTAAACTTTTATATATATATATATATATAAGCCTGTATGGCAGTTTTGAATGTTTTCTTAGAAATAAATATAACTTATTTCATGTGATTTTCTTATGTTATTTTTTTTTTGGTAGACTTTATTGCAACAAGAAGAAAAATAAGAGAAGACATTGGTTTGTAGAGAATAGAAAACAGGGAAACAGACATGTACATATACACAGGAAAAACAAAACAATTTTTGGTTTGTTTTTTTATAGTTTAATTGTAGGTCAATAATTTTGGCTTTTTGTCGAACTTGGCAATCGGTTGTGCTGAAAATATACCAACAAATTGTAAAATGCATGTACATATTTGACGTTTTTCTTCTTCTTTATGATGATTAAGCTATTTTATTTTATCATTATTTATGTTCAGACGTGCAATATCTTTTCCGCGTGCGTTGTGATTTTGGTGATTTCATTTTCTGTTCAATGGGTTTGTATCATTATCGGATCAAAGGAAAATTTTATTTTTTCTGTCCAAGATCTTTATAACTGCGGAACGTTTTTGATTTTTTTTTTCTCTGCAGTGTATTTTAAATAAACACTTTTGAATAATTGCGATGAAATATGAAAAAATAGTTTTCCCAAAAAATATTCGCATGGTAGATATTTAAAACTTTTCATAGGGCTGTGTAAAGGTAACGTAAAAATCAATCATCTAACTTATGGAATTTTATTTGTTGAACGAGGGTAGTAAAGGTTTTTTTTTTTTGTCATGCAATTTTTATTTCACCTGTAACTGCGTGTGTGTAAATTAAATAAAAAAAGAACAATTCGTTTTTTTATTTCTCTTTTATCGTCAAATTACTCTCAATTCACCTTCGCTCATGTACAAGCTACCCCTAACGACCCTCATAAACACAGGTTCTGTAGACGTTTTAAAAAAAAGCCAAGTATAACTGTTTGTTGCAAACACTACCACATGGAAAGATGGCATCTAACATAATTAATGACCGTTTTTCTTGCGAGATTTCCTCAGAAAAACAAGAGTAATTATTTGAAGCATTTAGCAACTCGAAAACATAAAGAGTTAATTAAATTGACACAATTTAGTCAAGCAGGAGAAGCGGGTACCAATAGTAGTATAACGGAGAATGCAGCAAGATCAGAAGCCGGTTTTTACAGAGGACTTTTTCTCAAACAGACTTGAGCTGCTCCTTAACGTTTTGCGTGGGTCTAAAAATCATGGAGAAAAACTTAACAGTGATATACTGTATTAATGCCAGGAAAAATACATTCAATCTTGCGAATCAAGCACCAATCTCCAAGAGACAGCACGAGCGTACCAATCAAGATCTAATTATTAACTGCGACGTATATATTACAACCTTCAAGATATAACATAAACAAAGAAGGAACTGAAGATCATTGTATAGCCTGTGACTGTAAAGAAGAGACATTAGCACATTTGCTTATAGAATGTGAAGCGTGGAATTACCTACGAGATCAAATACTTCTTACAATTAAGAACCTACTTACCACAAACGGGAATGTGCATGAAGAAGAAGATAGCTGTTGTTAAAGAAGTTATACTCTAAGAAAAAAATATATTGCTTTAATCAGATAAAAAATTGACTATGGTTGTGATGTATACAATACAGCCTCTGCATCTATTAAGAAAAAACTAGATAAGATACAAACACAATCTTTACGTTTATGTACAGATTCCATGGTTAAATGCACGTCAGGTGGAAATGGGAGACCCTCACAAAATCAGGAGAAAAGCTTTAATCGCAAAATCATATTAAAATATTTCTACATTCGAAATCAACCATTCAACTAAAAAGTCAATTCAAAATACAGCTACTTTTGAGTTTTATAGTAGAAATATTAAACGTAAACCATTTACATTAATTGCAAAAGAGACTCTAAAAGGAACTAGTTTCTCAGAAAATAACGTAGTCATATATAGAGAAAGTATTCACTGACGGGTCAAAAGATCCAAAAAACAATGCTAGTTGTGCCTTTCATGTTCAAACATATTAGCTTTACATGCATATTTATACACAGATATATAGTATATGTAATTTTACAGGCATCACCTGTAGAAAAGAAAAGAATCAGAGCTACTGGAAAAGAAGTGCCCTTCAAGAAATTAAAATTGAGGGACCTTAAAGTTGATGTTGAAGTCTGCTTATTGGGTGACCTGGCACAGACAGTGGTATCAAAGGGTGATTGTGTAACTGTTCGCTATTTTATGGTGACCGACAACAAAAACAAACCCGTTCCAGCAATCACAAATAAAAATGCATCAGCAACACTTCAGGTAAATACCATGGCAAATATAAATATAACACATAGTGTATTAAAAAAGAATATAGCAACCACATGCCTCATCTGACACTAAGTTAAAATACATGAAAATATATATCCTTCATATCTATTTAAATGTACTACATATCTATTTATATGTAGATTGACTATCAATATAAGCAAAATCTTGTACATATATCTTAATATAATGTCTATATAACCATGATGCCCTGCAGTATACTAATCAAAACCATATAGACTATCTATAATCATGTATGCTATTATTCTTTTATCACAGATCATACCAGAAGACCAAGAGCTGAAACCATTGCTAAACAATGAGCAGGATCTTTAAGATGATCCAGCAGAACAGGAACCTGTGTCTATAACAGGAATTGGAAAAATACTAAAATACATGTACGATTTATCTATCTAATATACTCATTAATTCGAAGATCTCGGTGTTTATCTCCTCAATTACGTAATATACTTGTTGTTTTTCACGGTGTTTGATTCCATTGTTTAAAAAAAGTATAAATACTGGAGTGTTTGCTACATCTGGGAGTTGCTGCATTGAGCCGGCTTGTATCAAGCCACCCTCAAACCCTCCAGACTACCAGTCTACTTGGGCCGAACACGTTTTTGTGCAATAACACTCCAGTGTCCTTTACCTTAAAGGTATGTAATTATTGATAGTTAAATGTGAGGGACCGTTTCAAGAGACAAAGGTATACTTTTCCGGCGCTAAATTTAAATAAAGTCCGTTTAACATAGAATATAGGTAGTTACTATTGATTTAAGGATAAGTTGGGTGGAATTATATCCATAAAGTGAATTGGTGAATAAATAAAGTTTTAAGATATTTAATAGCTCTCTTCTAAGAAAGGCTATTGGTCAGAACAGTTACCTGTTGTATTTTGTGTTACTTTACTATTGTTGAATTTTAATAAATACGATGTATTGAACTTTACTGATGTTATTGGTATAATAAATATTTTAGTGGGAAAACTCTTGTTTAGATAATTTAGTGAAACATTTAAAAACAAGACCTATATAGGTAGAGTGTATCCTGCTGATCGAACCTAAGCGAAGTACTACCACTACATGTCCCAGGAGGACTATATTATGGCATTGATGAATTGTCGTTGACCCCCTCCTGCTACAACATATTTATTGTAGAAACCGTATAATTGGATCTCCGAATACTGTAAATGACAAATTTATTTTCCATTACCTTTTGAAGTGCATCGATCAGTAAATAACGAATAAATCGGTTCAATTTTTGTCAAACGCAACCTCACCTACACATGCGCCGAACGAAGGTCATAATAGGTAAATTTTCTGCAACTTTAAACACTTACAGGATATATCTCGAACAATTTTCTCTCTTGTTAATCATGTAAATATATTGGACGAAATAATTTAAGCAAGTTACAAGACATGAAGTGACTAATATATTTTCCTTACGTCACTCAGGTAATGGAAAATAAATTTGTCGTTCATAGTATTTCTGGATATGACATGCTGGTATCCTAAATTTATGCGAACAAACATTTGTTTTAATAATATTGCAATATTGCTGTTCATGGTATTATACATTGACTCCTGGCATTACAAATATGGCTGATATACTATGCAGGTATATAGATTTACAAATTAAAGTGCACATATGGTCAGTTTTGGTCGTTTCGGTCAAATAATTTTGTTGTAAAGTCAGCATGAGGTATCAAACTACTGAAATTTTGTTACGTATCAATATTTTGAATAAAAAGAGGACATGCTGGCACCCTAAATTTATGTGAACAAAAATTTGTTGTTATTGTATTGCAATATTGTTGTCCATTGTATTATGTATACATTGATTCCTGACATAAACAATATGGCTGACTTACAATGCAGGTATATAGATTTACAAATGTGCACATATGGTCAGTTTTGGTCAATGCGGTCAAATAATTTTGTTGTAAAGTCAGCATGAGGTATCAAAACTTCTGAAATTTTGTTACGTATCAATATTTTGAATAAAAAGAGGACATGCTGGCACCCTAAATTTATGTGAACAAAAATTTGTTGTTATTGTATTGCAATATTGTTGTCCATTGTATTATGTATACATTGATTCCTGACATAAACAATATGGCTGACTTACAATGCGGGTATATAGATTTACAAATGTGCACATATGGTCAGTTTTGGTCAATGCGGTCAAATAATTTTGTTGTAAAGTCAGCATGAGGTATCAAAACTTTTGAAATTTTGTTACGTATCAATATTTTGAATAAAAAGAGGACATGCTGGCACCCTAAATTTATGTGAACAAAAATTTTTTGTTATTGTATTGCAATATTGTCCATTGTATTATGTATACATTGATTCCTGACCTAAACAATATGGCTGACTTACAATGCGGGTATATAGTTTTACAAATGTGTACATATGGTCAGTTTTGGTCAATGCGGTCAAATAATTATGTTGTACAAGTCAGCATGAGGTATCAAAACTATTATAATTTTGTTACGTATCAGTATTTATAAGCATATTGCTGGAAAAAGTATTACAGCAAGGAGTAACTTGTTTCAATTAAAAAAAATATCTAGGTTAACATCGAAATTGAATTGTTTTGTGCCAATTTTTATTCAATAAATGAAAAATTTCAAAACTTACTGTGCATGTTGTAACTTCCTATTCAGAGAACCTTTGCATCAATAATCGGATGTAATGGGGATTTGTTTATTTAATTCTGCATCAAAACAAGAAAAAAACATAAACGTATTTTCTGTACACTTTCGTCCCTACAGTGTGAAGCAGCAAAAAGAAAATATTTCTGAAATAAAACTACTAGCAAGATTTTGAAGGACAAACAGTAATTAAGCAGGAAATAACTGTAGCAGTAGTATGGACTAAAACATTGTATTTAATCATATTTCAGATCAGACACAAAAACCTACATTACCAGAGGCTAGTGATGATAGTCACAAAGTAAAGGAACCCAGTGATGAACATAAAGTAGAGCAGACTAATCACACTTCTGACATCAATGATCAGCAGACAAGTCAGCTATCTGTGTTATTTCAACCTGAAGATGAAAGTGGAGTAAAGCAGGCTGCAGAGACAAATAATAAATAGAAACGTTTCGTCTACATAATACTGATTTGTGACGCTCACATCAAAACTTTTATAAAGCCAAACAAGTACAAAATTGAAGAGCATTGAGGATCCAAAATTCCAAAAACACGTGTCAAATACGGTTACGGTTGATTGATTGTTGGTTGCTTTACGCCGCATTAGCACAAAAAGGCTATATCGCGGCGAGCATACGGTTAAGGTAATCTATGCCTGGAATAAGAAAAATCCTTATTTTTTCGTAAAATTTAAAGTTTTGTAAACAGGAAATTTATAAAAATGACCACATTATTGATATTCATGTCAACACCGAAATGTTGACTACTGGGCTGGTGAAACCCTCGGGGACGAAACGTCCACCAGCAGTGGCATCGACCCAGAGATGTAAATAGTTTAGCAAAGGTACCAGTATTATAATTTAGTACGCCAGACACGCGTTTCGTCTACATAATATGCCTTATGATAATATCACAAAGTACTAAATTTTTACCATTTTTATGTTGAAAACATTGTGGATTATTTCTTTCAGACCAAGGGGTAAAATACCAGCATTCAATTTCAGTTCAAGTCTTTCTTATCCTATTAGTAAGGAAAAATGGTGACAATCATTACTGTTAATCCTAAGGAATGGTTTTGCTGTTGCCATTTTTCCTTTGCTGTGAAGTTGTATTTTAAGTTTACAAAATTGAGAATGACTAAGTTAACAAATTCTTTCTGTGTTGAAAATGGAAGCTGTCCTTTGCCATACAAAGTCATCAAATTAAAAAATATAGATATACTGACAAAAAACAGAGTCAAACTCTTGAAAGCTATGCATGTGAAAATGGATTGACATGGGATTAAAACCGAGCCATTAAGTTATCCCCACTGTCATTTTTTTTACATTAACTCCTATTGGAACTACCAGATTTTCTTTGGATTAAGCAGCGCTGTTGTCATGTGCTGTCTGTGCTATCAGTCGTTGGAGCGAGATGTTGCCCTTGTCATATTTCTGATGAGAATTTTATTGAACAAGCCATTGAATGTTTATCTGACTTTAAGAAAAACAACAGATATTAACCGAAGTGATATTTTGGAACTTATTCAAAAAATACGAATGCTACTCCTAAAAAATGATGACAAAAGATTGAAATTTGAAAAAGACATTAAGTTAAGGGATGCAGAGTACATCAGTTAAACAGGCATTGATAACACATCATTCAATGATTTAGCATCACATCTTGTTTCTATTAGAGATACGAAGGTGCGTAGTTCCAGAACATGGTTAGGCATTTTTTTGACAAAAATGTGGTCAGGTATGGCCAACAAACTTATGGCAACTATTTTTAAGGCAGGAAAAGATTCGACCACTTATGATACAATCATATTTCTAGAAAGGAATTAATTGAATAGTTCCCGGGGTATAGAAATATGGTCACTTGGTCTTTTCCCGACCGTCAGTAAAACGCTTGCCGAAGTGGGGCGTCCGTTTGGCTGTGCGGGATGTATCAAGTTCGCAGGTCAGAAGGGGTCGTTAAATCCGATGCCTCGTGTATAGAGAGTTCCACGTTCTTTGCACGTTAAGAACCCTTGCAAGAACTCTTTGAGAGGTGTCATGTAGCAAGGCAAAATGATTTTAAAAAGGGGTAAATTTAAACACTCTTCTTCAATATAACCTACACGTATAAAGATATGGTATACAAGATTTAATAGTCATCTTTTTCATTTAGAAGATTAAGCTGTATTGGATACATTTTGCCCTACTTCAAAAATCAGCTAGTGTTGCCCCCTGTTTTTTGAGTGGCCTGTTTAAAATTAAGGCAGAAAAATAACATACATTGAATTTGGATTTAATTATGTCAACGAAGATATGGGTTTACAACAACTACATAAAATATTTCATTTGAAATATAATAATTATGTTTACAAATATAATTTATGTTCAAAAAACGTTTTACACAAGTTACTAGAAGAAAAATTTATTTTGGACATCCATAACATACTGATCTTGCTCAGAGCACTGACATTTAAGAAAATCAGGGATATCTCTGTGAATTTGTCTATTATATAATGATGTTGAAAGATATTATGTGCAGCTAAGTTTTGATACATTTCATAATTCCCATAAGAAACTATTTAAAGCAAAAGATTGCACTTTTGTCAATATAACTTACACAAAATATACAAGGAAGTTCAATTTTACAAAATAACAGCAAGACCATGGGTTTCAAATAAAAAGAGGTAGTAAGATACAGATGGTTGCTAACAAAATAATGTGAATTGGTAGAGATGTCAAAAACTTCAATTTTATATCCTAATGTCACATTTTCCAGACCACCTTTATGGCTTTACCCATATATGGACTTTCAAGATATCTGCAACGTCATATCAACAGTAGAGTGTATGACGCAAGATTACAAATATATGTTTGCAAGGTAGAAATGATTTTATGAAGTCACCACACGAGCAAGACAGTGTAATGAAGACTTTCTTCAGTTTCAATCTTAACCAGTAATAACCCTCTAGAAAGATCAATGTGTTCCCCACTGAAATTTGCAGCATAAACAAATCTTGTAAGACAATGGACCACATTTCTTGACAAGTTATGCAAGAACATATGAATGTGTTGATTGTATTGTCGGTATTCACTGGAATACAGATAATTCAGAGTTCTGTACGTACTTATTTGGTCGGGCACAAAATCTTTTACCAGTATTTCTATTAAACTTGTGATACTGCCTGTTCCAGTTTATTTTGTGTAAAAGTTTTTCGGTGAACCATATAATGATTCCACTCCATTATTTGTCCTGACTTTACTACGGAAAAACGGATTTTTTCGTAAAAGAAACATAGTGTAAAGGAGAGCTCAACATACGATAACTTCACGAGAAACAAGGGAAATGAGTAAATAATTGTTTAAAGTCAATCTATTCACTTTAAAAACAAAATTAATGATGTGAGGGGATGTCACTCGGGTCAACCCCATAGAGGATTGACGACTTGAAGTCGTCTTTCAAGATAATTTGTTAACTAAAGCAGAATATTTGTTTTGCTCCTTACATTATCAATATATGACACCTTCTCTGTAGTTTCGGATGAAGAGTAAGATTTATTAATTTCCCCAATGGAAGTTGAAACCCATTCATGGGATAAAGATCTGTCCAGGCTCGTTTGAGAAATCTTGGCCACGTAATTAAAGAGGGCAAAGTACGTGAAGCTCTTATAAGATGCGATCCTAGAGATGCAGCATTGAGATGGTCTCATACAATACATAGGAGAAAATACTGTGTAGCTGGGCCTAATTCCCTTCCGCATACTGAAGGAAATCATTTTTGATAAAAAAAATATCAAAGATTATAAAATAATTGTTAAAAATTACAAAATGTCAAATTTGCTTGGCACTAAAATGGCCTCATGGGGCCAAGAAATCTGTCTTTGTCTTTTTTCCAGTATAATGACATATATGACATATTTTGATAAACGAATTAGATATTGCCTTAATCGGTCATTTGATCAAGATAATTTTCTAATATGTATTAATTTGACAACTTTTTTGATAATTGTATTAGATGTTACCTTAAATCGGTCATCAATAAGATGTTACAGTATATCGACCATATTCTACAGATAGTTGTATAGAATGTAACACCAAACCTGCCAACGGTTTTAATAATGATTTTTCTACATTTTACTGTAAATTTGAAAACTCTTTTGATAATTGTATTAGATGTTACCTTAAGGTCATATCCAACAGTTTATTTTTGACGGTCAGAATTTTGTCCCTTGAAGATATTTCATTCTTCAATAGACAGAGAATCAAATTTTGACAAAACAAATATTAGTCGTCGATTTCGTTTTTTCAAAAAATACTGCAGCTGAAAATTGAACATTTTGCAAATAAAATTCATGATTGAAAAATAAACGTACCCTGCAGTGCATGAACAGTGCATGAACAGTTGGAAAGTTCTATCTGTCCTCCATTAACATCGATCTCAACACTGTGTGGGATCTCGTTCTTTCGTTGACTTCTATGACATTTCGCGGAGATGTTTACTGTCTGCTCAACGACTTGTTTCAACATTTTCACATTATGAATGTATCCCTCGCTGAAATATTTGAAACCAGTCTGCTTGCATTTCAAAGAAATTTCACAATTAAGATACCCCAACTGGAAATTGTTTGGCAGATCAGACAAACTTGCCGCACGATAAGGCTTAGCGGTCGCCATCTTTTCCGCTTTGTTTGTCCGAGTCTCCGTGGCAATAGCTAATTAGCATAAATGGGCGGAGCATAACCCTATATGGGCGATAGGTGAATTTCTTTAAAGATAATTATTTTTTATTTTTGATAGATTTGAGAAATGTTGAAATGGAGGAAGTAGAAGGTGCGCCAGATATTCCATTAGGTTTGTATTCAGTTTGCGCTATCATAAGTAAAGAGTGAAAAACGTATTCGTATTCTTACAAGTATAAATGAATACGTTAGTTAAGCAATTGATAAATGACTAATTTTATATTTAACATTTGAATTCTTCAAATCTTTCATTGTACAAATATGTATTATTGGGATTATGTGTTAAAATTTATATTCGAGTATTGTAGAGTAAATAGGCAACAGTAAATTTAGATTTAGATTTTATATATTTTTAAGTGCAGCCTGATACATCATACATAACAATACAATTACATTTCAATACATTATCAATAGTATACCATATCAGCAATTCTTTAGAGGCTTATGAAGCATTAACAATATTCATTCAAGTAGAATACGCCTGCAATGACAACACTTTGTGAGCAATGAGAAAAAAACTACCGGAATCTTAACTATTATTATATTTTTATCATAATAATTACTTATTATCTAGAAATTATTACCTTGGATTATGTAACTTAACAGTATGTATTGATTTTTACAACAATAGAAATACACATATTAATCTACACGATTATACTCTTTGCATTGTAGATGTTCTTGAATCATTGGCTGACACGATGGGGGAATTTTTTGAAGAGGAGCAATCTGTTGCTTTACCCAAAGGTTTGAATTAAATTGCTTGATATTTGGCTGTGTAGGTTGGGGGGGTGGTATGTAATGTATTACTGGCAATCATATCACTTATTTCCTTTTTTCCTATGGTAATTTACAGATCATTGTTACACTTTTTCTAATTTTTTATTTTTATTCAACCAAAGCTTGATTAACTTCAGAGAAATTTGGCAAAGATTTCGTAATTGCACTTCCTCCAGATTTAACAAAACATTTTGAAATAAGACAGTGCTGTTCCGAGTCGTCAAAATTCAAAATGTCTTTCAGAAGAACTGAACACGGCTGCGTACGTAAATTACTGATGTTGTTATTAGTTTGATGATCTGAATGTGTCATTTTTGAGATATTTGTCATGTCTGGTGATAAGGGGACACCTGCCATATCAGACGACACCGTGTCCGTGGCGACGTCTGTTTCGGACCTTTTTATACTGGGCGACGTCCGAGCCAGTATTCTGTTTGATCTTCGTGTATTCATGCATATTATGCTACTGGGCGGATGATGTCCTCGGGGACAAAATGTCCACCAGCAGAGACATCGACCCGGTGGTTGTAAAAGAGGAGCGAAAAACCAAAGGGACGTTTAATCTCATAAGTAAAATTGATAAACTGACAAAGTCATGACTAAAAAAGAAATAGATAAACAGACAGACAATGTTGGATTTGTTTAAATTATTTTTTTATATTAATATAGTTATTGATTACTTTTTCAGATGAGATTAAAATGAAGTTAGAATCGGGACTGTACCCAGTTGCCAGAATAATGGGCAAGAAACGAAAAGGTAGGAAACATTTATATAAAATTCATTGGGAGGGATGTAAGGCATCTGAAGCCACCTGGGAGCCAACGGAGAATATTCCTAAACCGTTACTAAAATTGTACAATAAAAAGTAGTTTATTTATGTATGTAAATAGGGAATGCGTCAAAGAGAATACAATCCTACTAAAGACCATAAAACAGCTCAAGGCCACCAATGGATCTTCAACACAAATAGTTCACACTATGTTCACTCACGTGAAAATATGTAACAAATTAAGTTCAAAATGCTTTGTGTTTGTAAGGTTGCTAAAATGCAGTTTTTATGTTACTTTTTTACAAATATTATCAGTCAAAATATGAATCTACTATTCTCTAAAGTTTTGATTCCTTTTTCATTATTATTATGTTTAAGAGATTTATTAATTTATTTCATTATATATATTATAGTCTATCAATGTTTTTGCACGTGCATTTTGTTTAGCAGGTACTCAATAAACCCAGTCATAAAATTATTTAAAATAAATTAACACTTCATCCATTATAAGTAATTGATGGTTGTCTTATTCAAGAGTTTTATAATCATATGTACTAACTGAATCTTTTCAAATTATGAACTCTGATTTCCATATTTATCGTAAAATAAATCGAATAACAATTGTAAAATTATTTTCCAGATTGTATTTTCTTTATAATAATCAGTTTCATTAATGTATTCCTAATATTACTGTAGTTTAACTTTTATTCTATATTAAAAGAGATCAATATTTCGAGATCAATGTCATTTAACTGCAAAACATTTTATTTCAATATTACAATTTTTGTTATACCACGTTTATTTTTTTTTTATATAGAGACGTTTGATGAATGAACTTGATTTTTGTTACCCCAAATGTCTATGTTTACAATATCATACTCGATTATTTCATTTTAAAACGCTACACATTTAAAAAGGTTTACTCCTGGTTTGTCTACATTTAATTATATCTTTTATCTATTGGTAAAGAAAACAAAATAGACAAAAGGTTTAATGAACATGCAATTGTATAGTCTGTTCCAACTTTATACCTGGTATTACATACATTTTATAAATATATAGTTTATATGTGTTTTTGATGTATCTAGGTATTTTTTTAATTTTTGCTTGTAGTTCCATTTTTATTTGTGCAGATAAAAAATCTTTTTTTATTCTAATTATAAAAAAAAAGTTCTCTTTTCTATGAAGTCATATACTAATTAATTGAATAATATACAAGTTAAAGTAGCAAATACTCTCTTTGGTACGTTAAATTAGTTCCTAAACGGTTCTCATTGCTATGAAGTCGTATACTAATTCATAACAAAATTCAGAATAGGTTACAATGATTTATTAAAAGAATAGGGATGATATCTTAAAATAGAAGATTATGCGAAAAAATGCACACACAAAATTGTTGAAGTTCATATCTTTTTATATTGTGATATAAACAGTAATATTAGAAAAGCTTATTTTAAGTTTTGAACAAAGAATTTAATTATAAAAAAAATATTTTCATTTTTTATTTTCAAAAATGTATCAACATCTTAAAATAATATATCGATTTTTTGGGGTGTTTTTTTTAATATTTGTCAGATTCAATACATTTCCCTGCTAAATTTATAAAAATATTCTTTATCATTCTCCTTGATTTAAAAGCTACGATTAATTATCTTTCATAAATTGTTTACAGGTAAAATAAAAATAATTATTATAATTCAGAAAAAAGACTATAATTGTTAAAGCAACAAAACACCCTATGTTTTAATAAACCTTCAATTAAATTAAGACAAACCAGGATGATACCGTTTAAAAAGGCTACACATAGTTTTATTTATGTCATACTAAAATTATAAGTCTTCTGATTAATCTTAAAAAACAACTTACACGGACAAAACATTCTTTGATAAAAGTATTTCCTCAAACAGAACACGCCACTTCCTTTTTAATGAAGGTATTTTCGAAACTCGAATGAAAACTTGAATTACTTGGATATTAGTACCAAATTGAAGTATATGAGTTGTACGCAATTGCACGTTTAATAAAAGATTTTAATTTCAGGCAATTTTTAATCATTATACTTGTTTATATTTCTACATTTCTAAACATAAAACTCAACAAATTTTTTTTAACTTCTGTACAAGAAATCCACATTCAGGAAACATAATTGTTATTGGCATGAAATAACATCTTCAATATTTTCCATGAACTATATTATCTTTTTAATAGATGGAATTGTATGATGGATACTTCATGTTAGTCATGTTTTTCAACTTCAAAATGTACTTCTTTTGTTTAATGAAGTTTTATGCACTTGCACGTTTAATAGAAGATTTGTATTTAATGCAATTTTTAATCATTCTCCTTGTTTATATTTCTACATTCCTAAATATAAAACTCAACAAATTTTTGTTTTAGAAAACTTTTTTAAAAGAAAACTATATTCAGGAAACATAGTTGTTATTGGCATGGAAAACACATACATGAAATAATATCTTCAATATCTTCCATAAACTATATTTTCTTTCTAATAGATAGAATTGTATGATGGATACTTCATGTAAGTCATGTTTTTCAACTTCAAAATGTACTTCTTTTGTTTAATGAAGTTTTATGCACTTGCACGTTTAATAGAAGATTTGTATTTAATGCAATTTTTAATCATTCTCCTTGTTTATATTTCTACATTCCTAAATATAAAACTCAACAAGATTTTTTTTTTACAAAACTTCTTTACAAGAAAACCACTTTCAGGAAACATAATTGTCATTGGCATGGAAAACACATACATGAAATAACATCTTCAATATCTTACATGAACTATATTATCTTTTTAATATATAAAATTGTATGATGGATACTTCATGTTAGTTATGTTTTTCAACTTCAGAACGTACTTCTTTTGTTTAATGAAGTGTTATGCACTTGCACATTTAATAAAAGATTTTTATTTAACGCATTTTTAATCATTATAAAATGTTTATAAATCTACATTCCAAAATATAAAAATCGACAAGGTTTTTTTCCAAACTTCTTTACTAATTGTTATTGGCATGGTAAACACATACATGAAATGACATCTTCAATATCTTCCATGAACAATATTTTCCTTTGAATAGATAGAGTTGTATGATGGATACTTCATGTTAGTCATGTTTTTTTCAACTTCAGAATGTACTTCTTTTGTTTAATGAACCAACTATGAACTACATGTAACAGTTGTTTGAAAGTGATTGTACTGAATACATCAATTATCTAATTATTCGATATTAAAAGTAATATATATATAATTGGCTTTATGTTATTAAAATAATCAAGCAATATATGAATACTAGAGTGTATGTACATGCAGTCAAGGTTATATGATCCCTTCAAGACAGACAAATAGGCTTCACAATATTTTCACACAACAATTAAACTTAACATCTGACTTATAGAGAACAGAACTAAGAACCAAATATCACCAATATAACCGATCTTAGAAAACTGAAACATATGTTACATGGTAATGTGATGGATAGTGTTTGAACTGATAACTCGTATCCAAGGTGTATGAAACGAAAACGATGTCCGTCTCAAGATTTTACATTTTAAATATGTGAGTGAAATAATGCATTGTAACGCTTAGCGTTGAGGAAATAGTACCCTCTTTTAGATTTTATCATAGTGGATATGTTTGAACAGTAAACGATTATCCGTGGGCAGGAGTTATTTGCTATATATAGAACATTAGGGATTATGTGAAATCATTGAGAAATGGATATATATTCACAGTATGAATATTTTGTATTTTAATCGTATAATAAATCGTATATATACATTCATATATATGGATTATTCAGAATGCTGTAAATACCTTTTCGCATGAGTGGTGAACAGTTATTTGTTTTACGTTTTATATGTACAGTATTGCAATTAAGAGTGCTCCGTGTGAAAGGGTCTCAATAAGGGCGCAGATAAGTGCGCTGTGAAAGCGAAGCTCCTGCTAGAGGAGGGAGATAAAGATTAGGTAACAGGTTACAGGTAACAGGTAAAATGCAACCAGTCAGTCAAAAACATCTTACAATTATTCCATACAAAAGATATGATTGATTTATCAATATTCTTAAATGTTCCATTTGGTAGACTAATTCCTAGTTTTAAATGACAGTCGTTTTGGGATTTCTATTTATATAAACTAATTAAGCTTCTACAGTAGATATGCATGTCCCAGAATCAATCTCCCATGCAGAGTTGTCGGTCCTTGCTCTCTCTCAATCTCTGCTAATGTCTCAAAAGTAGTCCCAAAACACGTGTTCAAGAAAGATCATGTGACAATATTTTTTAGCAGGAAGTTGAACAACATGGCGGAAGATATGAAATAGTAAATAAGAGCACGATGTAAATTCGACACAATTAACCTTTATGTTGACTTCATATAGAAAATATATAAATATGTGAACTAGATAATATAAATATGTGAACTTAATAATATAAATATATGAACTAAATAATATGAATATGTGAACTTAATATTATAAATAGGTGAACTTAATAATATGAATCAAACGCCACACAAAGATCGTGACATTGACTGTTTCGTGTGTTTTAGTTCTAATATAACAGCTTTTAAATTATCTGGAAGGAAGCTCATTAATGAAGACTTTAAAGAAAAGTTGACTTCTTTGTTAAATGAGAACACCTATAATGAACTTATTCTAAACGATGCCTCATTGTGCAGAAACTGTTATAACCTTGTAAATAAAACAAGTGTTTTCCTGGAAAAATTAAGCCATTCATGTGATTCATTTTTGAAAGCACCAACTTCTTCTAAGAGGTGTGCCTTGCCTATAGTGTACTGTTAGGAAGAATTTTTTGCAAAATTCGTGCATTTGAACATTTCAAAAGGACAATACCTGAGCACATCCCTCATGAGTTTATGACAAAGATGTCAGAAAGGTCCATAGTGCTACCATTGCCTATCCAGTTTAAAAATGAATCAAAGCACGAAGACTGTCTTGCAATTACGGACTGCTATGATGATCAGCTATCAAAGATTCATAGGGGTGCTTTTGGAAAGATAGGCTAACTGACCCAAGATATATTGAATAAAATTGAGAATGGAAATGGGGAATGTGTCAAAGAGACAACAACCCGACCAAATAAAAAACAACAGCAGAGGGTCACCAACAGGTCTTCAATTTAGCGAGAAATTCCCGCACCCGGAGGCGTCCCTCAGCTGGCCCCTAAACAAATATATACTAGTCCAGTGATAATGAACGCCATACTAAATTCCAAATTGTACACAAGAAACTAAAATTAAAATAATACAAGACTAACAAAGGCCAGAGGCTCCTGACTTGTAGAAAAGTAAACGCATAACAATACGCACATTAAAATTCAGTTCAAGTGAAGTCCGAGTCTGATGTCAGAAGATGTAACCAAAGAAAATAAACAAAATGACAATAATACATAAATAACAACAGACTACTAGCAGTTAACTGACATGCCAGCTCCAGACTTCAATTAAACTGACTGAAAGATTATGATTTCATCCATGAATAATTTTAGAAATATTTGATTTAAAGTAATTATTTGGTAACTTGGAATGAACTTTCTATTTAATTATATTTATTTTTCGAATAATCTGTTCCAAAATTGCAAATATTCCATATAATATAAAAAAAAAGATGTTGTGTGATTGCAAATGAGACAACTAACTCTTCACAAGAGACCAAATGACACAGACATTAACAATTATAGGTCACAGTATGGCCTTCAACAAAGAGCAAAGCCAAAACCACATAGTCAGCTATAAAAGAACAAATTCAAACAATTCAAATGAGAAAACTAACAGCCTTATCAATTTACAAAAAATGAATGAAAAACAAATATGTAACACAGCAACAAACGACAACCACTGAATTACAGGCTCCTGACTTGGGACAGGCACCTTCATAAAGTGGCAGGGTTAAACATGTTAGCAAGATCCCAAACCTCCCCTAACCTGGGATAGTAGTGTAACCGTACAAATTGTGATGTTTGTTTGATATACTATAGGTATAAAAGAACTGACATGTACACTTTATTTTTAAGTATCATGTATAAACGATTTATAAATATTTTGATTTGAGCGTCACTGATGAGTCTTATGTAGACGAAACGCGCGTCTGGCGTACTAAATTATAATCCTGGTACCTTTGATAACTATTGGGACAGGCGCAAAAATGCGGCGGGGTTAAACATGTTTGTGAGATCTCAACCCTCCCCCTATACCTCTAACCAATGTAGAAAAGTAAACGCATAACAATACGCACATTAAAATTCAGTTCAAGAGAAGTCCGAGTCTGATGTCAGAAGATGTAACCAAGGACATTTGTTTTGTTAACCATAGTTGTAATTAACGGTCGTGACTATTGAAAATCATGCTTAACCTTCAGTTTATTGAACAATGTCTATTCATTGATAACAGTTGCTATTGTCTATTGCATAGGATCTATTGGCTGTAGTTTTGTTTAAGTTATTCTGAAGATATGAAAAAGGAGGAAAAGGCAACAGAGAATAAAAATTCAGACAGAAATCAATCTCGGAAAGAATGAATGAAAGAAGGGAACAAAATGTAACTGCAGAAGAAAGTGTTTAGGTCTAAAATGGAAAGATGTTTGTTTGCTGTTGCCAACCAACTAAAAACGTTAAAACTATTTTCTATTTACCTTTAGCAAACAGAATTTTTGGGATGTTTTTTTTTTTCACAACTAAGGCAACAATTTAAAAAAATTAATATAACCTAAAAAAAATTACAAACAAAATATGATATGCACAAATGATATATGTTCTTAAATATCATAATATTGAGAAAGATTTTTTTGTAATCTACCTACCAACCCGTCATCTGTTGATAACTTGGCACCGCAAACAAAAATATTTTCAGGTTTGAAAACAAACTTAATCTTTACTGATAGATAATGTGTTACAGTTTGTTTTTTTTTGGTTTTAGTTGTAGACATGTGCTTTTTTTAGTTGTAGTTTGTGTTCTTTTAAGGTTTCGTTGGGATTTGATAGAGTTAATGAACGGTGAGCAACTGAATGCTCAGCAGAGGCAACAAATTAATGTTCCAGCACCACAGAATATCCCTATCCTTATTCCTCTACGACCTCAAATAATAAGGAATACACATGATCGCTATGGACAATGGGAAATGTAAAAGAACATTGTACATAACCACATACCTCTTGTTGATGGTATATGTCACCATTACATAAATAATGTTATTCTCCTGGTCTCCGTCCCTTCCATGCACTTTTTTTGGCAATTAATTTTATGTCAATTATGTATTTAATGTCTTTATAATACAGTAAATGTAGCCCACTTCTAATGTATGTGTGTAACAGCGTATGCTAGGTTGCTACTTAATCTTTCGCAACACTACTATTGTCCTGTAAAACATTGTTCCCTTGTGCAATTTCTAACATCGCAAACCTTTCTTCAACACAGTATTTACATGGCATTTGACTTGAATCAATACATTTGACTTGAAATCCATAACGATTTGATAAAAGTGGAGATAATTGTTTCAGTAATGTTGAATTTTATTTCTGATGCAGACGCCATTAAATCTTTTGCCGTTCAACTGCGTTGAACAATTTGATCATACATACACGATAACTTCAACTGTTTCATGATATTGTTTGTACCACAGGTAATGGAAAATAAATTTGTCGTTTATAGTTGTTGTGTTTCAGTTATGGGCGTTTATACTCATTGCTACACACCTTTAACTATCTGTTATAGTCACTGAATCAGTCACTTGACTTCGTTGTCTTCGAGGTACCAAGATTAGCACGTCTTGTTGGGTTGAACAGTCTTGCGCATTGTGAAGTTATTGTTCCTCCTAATCGGAGCACCTTGATATTGGACTTTACCACACTCCACTCCATTTTCTTTGGGAAAGTTTCATAATCTTTTTTTGAATCCTGATCCTAAATTTTGATTCTAAATTTGTTGCAACAGAGTTGATATATAATCCAATTTATGAAATGACTGTTTTAATAATGAATGTTATTGAAAATCCCTGTGGTTAAAATACTATTTTGTCAAATACTTCAACCGTAACTCAACATTTATACACCAACTACACGGCAACTATATTCCAAGTCAATGACTCAATATAAAATTCCGTAGTCGTCGACTCCTGATCCAGATAAACTCCTTGACTAATGAAAACCAGGTAGACTCCCGGTGAATTTCATTAGAACAAGAAAATTGAGTTTAAAAATATACGCAAAAGCACTCTTATAACAGAGTACCCCTGTGAGATGATAATGAATAATTCATGAATATGCATGAACATTGCATGAACTGTTCATGAACAGATTTCATGAACAGTTCATCATATCTTCATGAACATTTGATGAGCAATTCATGAACTGAAAATCGACAGTAATGTTCATGAACAATTCATGAACAAGAAAGGTTCATGAGCATTTAAATGTTCATGAACAACAATGATCATGAACCCTTTCTTGTTCATGAACTTTGTTCATAAATTGTTCATGAACATTGAAGTTCATGAACACTTAAATCTTCATGAACCTTTCTTGTTCATGAATTGTTCATGAACATTAAAGTTCATGAACATTACTGTCGATTTTCAGTTCGTGAATTGTTCATCAAATGTTCATGAAGATATGATGAACCATTCATGAAATCTGTTCATGAACAGTTCATGAAATGTTCATGACTATTCATGAATTATACATAACTGTCTGAGAGGGAGAAAAATGGGTGTTTTAAATGGATAGAATATCCTCCAAGACAAGCTGAAAACACTGTATTTTAACCTTTATCTCTGCATTTTCATGGCAGGAAGGATAAGATGCAACAAAATCTCAATTCAATTACAGTTTTAATGAACTGAAAGTCAACTTTCTTAACAATTTTTTTTTCTCAACACCTTTTGTACGTTCTGAATTTTTTCCACCATTAGTTTTCTCGAGAACTTTTCTTGATACTTAGCCCCCAAGATGTCACTCATAACATGAAGTTTTGTTTGGTCCATTGGTGGCCTTGGACCAGCAAATGAACATTTAGAAGTTTTTTTTCCTGTAACAGATTGTGATGTTATTTCTTCCGAGGTAAACATCTTCCTCAATAAAATATCAATGGCGGGTTGACATGATTCCACATGTTCTATGCTTAGTTTCAGCTCGTTTAATGTAAATCCATTGTACTTAATTGGATCGAACATTTCAGAACAATTTGTTGTGTCATTTCCTGCTTTACTCGAAGAAGGACGCTTTTCTTCTAGTTTTTCTATCCGTCTCTTTAATCTCTTTACTTGATCTTTCAGTTCTTTAATCTCTGAGTCTGTATCAAGAGATCTTTTTCCAATGCTACAATATACAAATACTGAACAATTATGGAAAAGAAAAATGACTTTTGTACAAAATATTAATTATGCCAAATTTAAAAAATTTTCATCAAACAACAAAAAAGTGGGGTTTCAGATGAGTAAGCAACAATTTTTATTATTTATTTTTTTTTTTCACTAAACTATGCCAACCCGATGGATAAAACTTTTTCAAGAGCTTGTTAAAAAAAATGTCAATAAAATCATGGTATGCAGCAATGGATAGGGCTGTTTCACCTTTCCTGGCCTCATCAGAATTCTTTGAATTTGGTTGCAAATAGATCCTTACTGGTATTCCCTATTTTTTTGCCCCGCCTAAGAAGTAGAGGGGCAGATAGTTTTTTGGTATGGCTTATGTCCGTCCATACTTCTGGTTAAGGTTTAGATTGAAGGTAGCCTTTACCATGAAGGACATTTGATATTGAAGTTAATTAAATTCGCTCTCAGCAGTAAATAATCAAGTTCACCTAAATAAGTAAATCAGAATTTGATGTGAAAAACACTGAAATGGAAATTTTGGCTTGTTTTTTAAGAAACAGCATTCCAGGAAGTGGTTGTAAAGACATTTTAAAAACCTTCAAAACTGTATTCCCTGACTGTAAAGGTTTACAAAATATACAGTATGAGCATTTATGGAAATATCTGGACGATGACTTTGCAAATGAATTCCATTACTGTGAAAGTTGTTTTGAATTGTTTCCAGCTGACACAGACACTGTAAGGTGTGGAAAGTGTAATAATCCCCGCTTCAAGATGTTGAATAAAGTAAAGCAGCCAAGAGCAAGTTTTGTCATGGCCAACATCAACAGACAATTAAAGAACTTACTTCAGTCGCCAGGTAACTAATATGCCCTATTCAATGTGTATGTATTATAAACTTAACTTTAGTGAATAGGCACAGTTTGTTACTATACATATCATGTCTTAAAAAAAAGTATCGCGATTTAATCATAAGAACTGAGGTTGATGATACATTCACAATAAAGCTCAAAATAAAATTTTAAAACTACAATATATGCAAAAACATTTTTAAAAAAAAGACATATTTAGTATTGCTTTTTATAGTATTTTTACTTAAAAAAAAGCAAGGCATGCTGAACGAAACCCTTATGAAATTCAGGTAACAACTGAAGAAGTCTTCTGTTTTTCATGTGCATAAATTCATGAAATATTCCTATGAAATAGTATGGCGATACGTATCCTATCGTCACTCTTGTATCGTAGAGTAGGTGTATCATTGCAGCCCTACTAAAGAGCAACCGAAAAACGAAAACATTGAGACAAGGGACAGCACCTGGTCTACAAAAGACTGAGACAAAAGACAAAACAAACATGCAAACACGCAAACCAAAAACAAATTGAACATCACAGACTCCACCAAAAACTGGGAGTGAACACAGGTGCTCCGGAAGGGTAATGTTTTACTGTCATGGTATAGGTCTGTTAAAGTACATTTCACAGAGCTGAGTCTCTCACATTTCTTAATTTTCAAAAAATAAGTGAGATGCAAATATTGAAATTTATATGAAATTACATTAAGATGATGTTCTGGCAATTTTTGTATATTTTGGATTCGCTCCCCTCATGTGGGAAAATGGGGATTTTCAGTATTTTTGGACACAGAGTCACAGTTTTGTGTCGCCTGCTGAAAGCAGAGTCGATACATAGGGATCACTATCCGTCGTACTTCGTCGTTGTCGTTGTCGTCGTCTCCGTCAGTTGGTGTCGTCACCTTTTGTATCTGCATCTCCTCCGAAACTGTTTGTCAGATTCCAACCAAACTTTCAGGATATCTTGCTTATGGGGTCTAGTTGTGCACCTTCAGAGTTGGAAATACTAGCCTGACCGCCAGTCCGTGACTAATAATTTCTTGGCAGGGCTGGCTAATATTTAGCAGATTTTGACTGATTACAGTGGCGGATCCAGGGGGGGGGGGCCCGAGGGGCCCGGCCCCCCCCCCCCCTTACGTGGAAAAATTTGGTTGATTATATAGGGAATCACTGAAGCATGACTGGAGTGGGCCCCCTCTTAGGTCAGTCAGTGGGCCCCCTCTAATAAAAAGTTCTGGATCCGCCACTGGATTATATAGCAAATATATGTAAAATTCAAAATCAGGGCTGGTAATAACATGTTTTATAGGCGAATTTCCTACCCTGGCACCTTATACTTTAAATTTTGATTTCACTGATTTTAGCGGCTCACGGAGCCAAAATAGCTCATTTTGACAATTCTTCAAAGCTGTAGGTCATATTTCAACCAAACTTTCAGGATATCTTCCTTGAGGGATTAAGTTGTGCACCTAATGTTTTAATGTTTTTAAGTTTTTATGTTTCCAATTTCAGAGGCTCACGGAGCCAAAATAGCTCACTGAACAATTCTTCACAGCTGTAGGTCATATTTCAACCAAACTTTCAGGATATCTTCCTTGACGGATTAAGTTGCGCACCTAATGCTTTAAATTTTGATTTTTCTGATTTTAGAGGCTCACTTAGCCAGAACAGCTCATTTAATCAATCCTTTTGCTCAGCCGTTCATTAAATATTAATTTTGATTTAATAAATATGAAAGGTTACTTAAATGCCATTGGCAGGCGAAACACGTGTTCCACGGAACACCCTCCTAAGTTAAATACTTTAAGTTGTGTTAATTTCTTTCATTTAGTTTTATGCATATTAATATTGTATAGAAAAATTATTTAAGTGAGATTACTGGAAATAGGTAATTTTGCTTTTATCAAGAATTCTCGCTACATTGAAGACCCATTGGTTGCCTTCGGCTGTTGTTTGCTCTATGGTCGGGTGGTTGTCGCTTTGACATATTCACCATTTCCTTTCTCAATTTTATTTAACTTTGTCCAAAAATCATCAATTTCCACATGAGTACCGAGAAAGCTAAAGAGGGAGGAAGCATGTTGTCACTAAATTTAGTTGCCGGAATTATAGCTAAATTAAATTTTCAATGTGATATATTCAATTTACAGTATTTGATGTTCTTAGAAATGGCAAAATGTGAAACAGACTTTAGTATAGTTATTACACATTCTTTATCAACAGGTCTGCTGGAACATACACTTTAATATACATGTTTATCCTTTCGTAGTTTATGAAATGATATTTTTAATTTCAGGTATTTGGGAGGATGTACTAAAGAATAAGAACTATATTAGGAATCGTTATTTACAAGACAATGAAACAATCACCGACATAACTGATGGATCGCTTTATAGAAAATTGTTGTCAGAGAATGATTTCTTAAATGGAACTGACAACACAAATCTAACAGCAGTTATTAATACAGATGGTGTAAGCCTATACTCATCTTCTAAAGTTTAGCTTTGGCCAATATTTATGGCTGTAAACGAGTTAAATCCATGTGCTAGATTTGCCAGGGAAAATGTGATCCTTGCGGGGATTTGGCAAGGGAAGGGAAAACCTCCATTTAATACATTCATTGGATCCTTTTGTAAATTGATGAATGACTTGTATGATACTGGTATTACTGAAAAATTAAACGGTGAAGAGACCACTGTAAAATTGAAAGTGATATGTGGAATTTATGATTTGCCTGCTAAGGCAGCCATTTTGAATATGACTCAATATAATGGTAGTGATTCTTGTATTACCTGTGAAGAACCTGGGAAGACAGTGAAACAGGGAAAAGGTACAAGTAGGTGCTTTCCTTACAGGGAAACAGCAGAGAAGTATCCAAATCGGAATCAAGCTGGAGTAAAGCTTGCCATGGAAAGGGGTACAGAAAGAAATAGAATTAAGGGATTTAAGGGTACATCTCCATTGTTGGATTTGAAAAACTTTGATATTGTCAGTGGCACCCCGCCAGATTATATGCATGGAGTTTTGTTAGGAGTTACCAAAACCCTTCTATACAAATGGTTTTCTTCTACTGAAAGTAAAAAAAGAGTATTTTATTGGTGACAAGGTGAAGTTGATTTCAAAACGTTTGAACTCGATAAAACCCCCTGAAAGTATGGAGAGACTTCCTAGGGACCTGGAGAAAAACTATACACATTTTAAAGCAACTGAATTGCAAGCGTGGTTAATTTATTATGGAATTCCATGTGTAGAGGGAATTTTGCGTAATAAATACCTTGAACATTTTGCTTGTCTCGCTGAAGGTGTTTATTTTCTGCTGGGTGACAAAATATCAAAAAATGACCTGCAGAGAGCACACATTCTGCTAGATGCATTCTTCAGGAACTTTAGCAATTTATATCCCGCTGGATCTTGTGGACTAAATGGACTAAATGTCCACAATATTGGAATGCATATGGTTGAATATGTTAGAGTGTTGGGTCCACTCTGGAGTTGGAGCTGTTTTCCGTTTGAGGATTGCAACTCCATGATTACCAAAACTGTACATGGAACTGGAGATGTCACCAAACAAGTGATGAAAATTAAGGAGGCTCAGGCACTGCTGCGAAACAATCTTCCATTAATCTTTAAAGGAAAAAACTGGAAGAATCTTAAACCCGTTGCAAACTGTGAAATAGCCGGTGCAATAACAGAAGTGCCTAAGGATGAAAATACAAACTTTATTCTGGAAGAATTGGGATTCAGTGATACATCTTGTATTAAAAAGGTGGATAGGGTAATGTTAAATGGTAAAAAAATGTATTCTGGCTCTTATACCCGCATGAAAAGACGAATTTGCAACACCTTTTTAACTAAACGTGGAATTGCTTGTTCAGTAAAATATTTTATTTTTCATGAACAAACTCAACTTATATTTGCACTTGTAATTCCATTATATTTAACAGAGTACCGTATTGGGGAGTTGAGGGCTGGAAAATACCTATTTACTTCTACCGCTTGTGATAAATGCAAACTTTTGTTGGTAAATGAACTTGAAGAAAACTTGTGGTATATAGATCCAAAAGTCAACGGGAAAATTTTCATTGCTAAGATGCCAAATTCATATGGACATTCTGTTTTCAAGTAGACTTGTACATGTATTTGTTTACAGTATGTAGCTGTATCTCGATAAATACTTTAAATAAGGGTAACAACAAAATTACCGAACAGTAATCATAACAATCTTCAAAATCATAATCCAAAAAAGAAGTGACAAAATAGATTATTTACCACTGGAGAACTTTGGCTTGAGGATGGCAAAAGTAGTGACTAAATAAATATCTGCCGAAATTTTACAACTTGGCTTAACCGAACTGTGAATGCTGTTTTTTTTTTTATAATTAGCGCCTAAATAAATTACTTCTCAACAATGTGATTTGATCTGTAGAAATTTTAAAACTTGCCATAACAGAACTGTCATCATAGAGTTGCAATCCATAGAAGTATATGCCTTAAAAAATTACTACTCAACAATGTCTGAGGAAATTTTACAACCTGGCTTAACAGAACTGTGAATGCTGTCTCACGGACAAAAGTAGTGACTACACAACAATGTGATTGGGTCTGTAGAAATTTTATGACGAGAATTACAGAACTGTGAATGATGTTTTATGGAAAATTACAGTTAACATTACATTGCTGAACAAACTTGAATCATATACAATTTTGTTTTATGGATTTTGCAATTGGCCTAAATATTAAACCGCTAAATTTTTGGTCGAACTTTTTTTTTCCTGCAGCCTCAATTTATATACAAATGACAGTTGAGTAATAGTTAATTCATAAAATTTGATAAAATGTTATTCATTATCCAGAAAATCATCTATTATTCATAACACATGCATATGACAGATGAACATTTCAAGAATTTCAATGATCAGCTCGTGATTCATCAAAACTTCATGAACATTCATAAAATACTTTTAATGAACATTTCAGGAATTTTTATGAGCAGCTACTGATTCATCAAAACTTCATGAACATTCATAAAATACTTTTAATGAACATTTCATGAATTTTATGAGCAGCTAGTGATTCATCAAAACTTCATGAACATTCATAAAATACTTTTAATGAACATTTCATGAATTTTTATGAACATCTAGTGATTAATCAAAACTTCATGAACATTCATAAATACTTTTAATGAACATTTCATGAATTTTTATGAGCAGCTAGTGATTCATCAAAACTTCATGAACATTCATAAAATACTTTTAATGAACAGTTCATGAATTAAATTCATGAACCTTCATTTATGAATTATTTATGAATTTTCATGTACCATTCATGAACATTCACGAACCATTCATGATAGTTCATGAAGTCATGAATTTCTTCTCGCCGGGGTAAATATAAACTTTTTCTTCATGTAACGAAATAAACATATATACAACAAATATAGTCACGTCCTCTTCTCTACTCCCTCTTTCCATATATTCTTTGTGTGTTTGAAAATGTAGTTTCGAAAACTTGTTCCACTGGGATGTGTAATAGTTTTGAGATTTCCTCCGCTACAAAGTTGACTATATATGGGTTTGGGATTTGATTTTCTTTATATTTAATATACGGAGCACTATATATGGGTTTGGGATTTGGTTTTCTTTATATTTAATATACGGAGCATCGGATTCCAAAACTAGACGACCAATTCCATTTTCTTTTATAATTTCATAAATATTTGGATAACGGTTGCTAAAAATAAAGGGGGTGATGCCAAAAACTAAATTGATGAAATGTCCTGAAGCTGTTAAATAGATTTATTGAGATGAAGTGAAGCAATGCCAGTGGATTTTCTGTTCTTTGGGGCAGCAGTTTACAAGAGATGTTAGTAAGGTAAGATGAAGGGCATCATTTCCACGGCAATGTATGACGACTGGTAGACTATTTTTTACGGCGAGTTGTAGTTGCTTCTCAATGTACTCAATCTGTTGAGATAGATAAACGTTTCTGTCTGAAGTGTGAAGTCCACACTCTCCAATGGAAAGAGTATGGCAAATACATTTTCAAAACCTTTGACTCTGATATTTCAAAAGTCCATTGACACTGGAAACATTTCAAAAGAATGGAAAAATGCTAGAGTTACCCCACTTTTTAAGAGTAAAGGTAGTAAACTGGATGCAGGAAATTACAGACCCGTCAGTCTAACTTCAATTGTTTGCAAAACTTTGGAAAAGGTTATACGGAAGGAAATAATTAATCATTTAATAACCAATAATTTGTTTTCAGACTCACAGTTTGGCTTTCAATTTATGTATATTACAATTTCTTGATGTCATGGACGACTGGTCATTATATATGGATAATAATATATCCTGGGACACATTATTTCTCGATTTTGCCAAAGCTTTCGGTATAGTGCCACATAAAAGATTATTAAAGAAACTGTATTCATACAGTATTCGTGGATCTATATAAGAATGGATAACTGACTTTTTAACTGAACGTCGACAAGTTGCGGTGAAAGGAGAAAAATCTGAATGGCAAATGTAATTAGTGGAGTGCCCCAAGGCAGTGTACTAGGACCTGTTCTTTTACCAGATTTACCAGATGTTGTGAAGTCTATACTATAGTAAAAATTTTCGCAGACGATACAAAAATTTATGCACCTACTTCTAAATCTGATGTCTTACAGAATGATCTACACGCGCTCTACAATTGGTCCAAGTTATGGGACATGAAATTTAAGGTGAACAAATGTAAACAAATCCACTATGGAAGAAATAATCCTGGAAATGTTTATACTATGAACAATATTGATATCACTAAAGATGAACAAGAAAAGGATCTTGGAATTATTTTTCAAAATGATCTTAAATTTTGACAACATATATCAAGTAAAATAAATAAAGCCAATAGTATACTTGGGCTGATTAACAGAACTTTTAACTTTAAAGATCAATATACAATTTTAAGACTATACGTTGCGTTGGTACGACCACATGTGGAATATGGAAATACAATATGGTATCCGCATTTAAAGAAAGATATTAATGCTGTAGAAAAAGTGCAGACGAGAGCAACTAAATTAATTCCTGATATACGACATTTAAGCTATGAAGACAGATTAAAGTACTTAAATTACCTTCTCTAACTCACAGAAGGCGAAGAGGTGATATGATACAAGCGTTCAAAATATTAAAAGGAATCGAAGATATAACTTATGAAAGATTTTTAACTGTCATCCGTACAAATACTCGTGGGCATAATTGGAAATGAGCAAAACCTAGATATAACACTTCTTTTCGATTAACACATTTCTCACAACGTATTATTAATGATTGGAATAACCTACCAGTTGAAGTTATTTCATCTAAAACTGTGGAAGCCTTTAAAATTAGTATAGACCGTCATTGGGAGTCAGTTAGGAAATTGAAGAGGACACACATAGTTTCAATATTTGAGGATTATGTACCCTTGTGTTGCTTCAATGCTAAACATATGGAAATTTTATAGAAAATCCATAGCCTTTATCCTTGTTCTATCATATTTGGAAATTTTATGACCGATAGATATAGGATTGTTGCATGCAGTGCTAGCATTGATTTCCTTAAAACAAGTTTATTAATGTAACTTATTGGTTAGAACAAATAAAAATATGGACCAAATCAAGTACACCTTTTATGGTGCGCTAAATTTTAGTGACTCAGCACGAGGTATTTTGGACTTTACAGGTTGTTTAGAACGTTTTGCAAAAAAAAAACCACTAGCACATCATAATAGAAAAGCAAGTGAGTGATCTATGTTTCAAATTTTATAACAAAAATCCCTGTATTATAGGCTGTGGATTTTCTGTCCCGCTTCAGGTTAAAGTTTTTGGTCAAGGTAGTTTTTGATGAAGTTGAAGTCCAATCGACTTCAAACTTAGTATACATGTTCCCTATGATATGATCTTTCTAATTTTAATGCCAAATTAGAGGGTTTACCCCCATTTCACGGTCCACTGAACATAGAAAATGATAGTGCGAGTGGGGCATTCGTGTACTGGGGACACATTTTTGTTTATCAATCTACCTATTGTATTTTTTGTGAACTTGTTCTTTTCCTGAATATGCATGAAACATTTGCCACTTGACGTTAAGCAACCAACAATCATTTTAATGTGAGAATCATACTCGGACGTCGATTTAAATTTGTTGCCCTTAACAAGTTCATCCTTTCCCTGGTGATTGACAAAATGCAACCCGATATTCCTTCCTAGCATATGGACGGAATTTTGACTTAAGTTATTCATGTCTTATACGTGAAAGTCCGCAGGACGAGCCAACTGATCGAACGGCGAAGAATGTTTTATTTCTTTTTCAGTCCCATTGCAGTTTTCTTAAACAGTAACAATACGCGGTTTTTCATGACGGAAGACATAGTTATGGTACTTTCTGATACGTGAAACAGTTCCAAACAAAGCAGAAAAGAAGCTTTCCAATCTCTCTTAAGCCAGGTTGTTTCATTATTCTCTTGGTTATACAGACCTACATCATTCGTTGATGATGATTTTCGGAAGACATCTGCTAAATAAGATAGAGAATCACAATTTGATCTTCGGAATTACTTTTTAGCTTGACCAAACATTTTGTATGACCAGGGAACTGCATCATAAGGTTTTTTTTCTGATGTCTTGCTGTTAGCATGAGCCAAGCAAGATATAGCCAGTCATAAACTGATTTTGTTTTCTTCTGCAATAACAGAGCAGAATTAAAAAAAATATTTTTTAGTAGAGATCCAAATAAAACCACAGAGTTGCATATCTTGACATCAAACCGCATTCCCAAGGCACTGTGCAACTGGGAAGTTCAATATTAATGTATTTATACAAGTTGGAGGTGTCATTAATTGCAGAACAGTGAATAATGGTTCTTGGAAAATCTCTTATTTACATCTAAGGCATCTACCAACCATGTCATACCCGTCTCGATTTTATTTTTGAGGACACCAGTTTGATGTTAGATTTGTTGGGCGACAATTTTTTTTCTTTGGTATCACCAGTTAATTGCAAAATTTTCATAACTTTTTTGGCTGATGTTGACAAGTTGCACTCAAAGCTAGTACTGTAGCCTCTGGGAATAGAGATCTCAATTCCCCAATATTACCAAACCACTTACGAAAGGCTTCTTTTATTCTTCCTGCACTTTGACCCCTAAAAATGTAAAATTTTGTAAATCTATAAATACTATCTACCTGTTGGTAGTTTCCCTTAAACATAATTTATTAAGCTACAAAATGAGGGGGGAGGGGTGGTAGTGTCTATGTTTTTATTTTTAGGAAATATCAAGATTCCCAATTTACGGGTTTCAGTCAAATATTCGGAGGATCTGATCTAAAGAGTACGAAATATGGGTTTAGTTGTAGAAAAGGGAGCTTAAGCCTGACTGACCTAATAGGAGGCCCGCTCCAGTCACGCTTCAGTGATTCTCTATATAAGCAACCAATTTTTTTTCCCAAAAATGGGCCCCCCCTCCCTAAATCTGCCTCTGCCGTTTGGTCTCTTTGTGGAGAGTTGTCTCATTAATTGGCAATTAAACCTAATCGTTTGTATATGTGTTGGTTTCATGTCTGTCCGGGAGTGTTCATCAGACCGTGACATAAATTTTATGATATATTATACTAATATAGCGTTTGTATGAGGTCGACACAATGATATATTTATCTGAAAGAAGTAAATTAACTGAAGACGAACTCTAAAATTGTTATTTTATTAATGTATTTGAACATTTTTTACCGTCGAACTATTACTGAACGAACCAAATTGGTTAAAATATACGAATTAATGATATTGCCCAATATAACATAAAATTAAAAGCATAATGCACGGTAACTGTTAATGAAAGCAAAATACAGCTAACCATTATTGATTGAACAAAAAAAATCAAACTTTAGATTTTTTATATATCTCGTAGCTAGTGCCTCTTTAAAAACTGTATTCAGTTGGTTTGACTGAGATTAAACATTCCGTAACAAATGAAAATCAATATGTTCAGTAAATATTCCCTTAGATAAGGATTTCAATACGGAAATGAAGTCTTCGTATCGCCCTATCTCTTTTAGTTTTGCTTCAATATTTGGCAATAGTTCATAAATATAAAAAAGATGTGGTATAATTGCCAATTAGACAACTCTGCAAAAGACAATTCTCCACTGGTGACCAAAATGACACAGAAATCAACAACTATAGGTCACCGGACGGTCTTCAACAATGAGCAAAGTACATACCGCATAGTCAGTATAAAAGGCCCCCTAAATAACTATGTAAAATAAATTCAAACGAGAAATCTAACGACCTAATAAAGTTCATTTTTAATTCCGTTGGACACCCTTTTTGGAAATAATCGCCACTGACTTTAAAATTGGAGGAACATATTTTGAATGCTATAGTTAGTTCTTCTAAATTTATAATTTGGTTTTCACTTGTATAATTTAGATTTTTTACAGTACTATATACATTGTACATCGGATAGATTTGGAAATGTAAAAAGTGTTGAACAATCCAACCCCCTCTTTCATTCGGATACGATTTAATACAGTTGGTGAACTATGTATTTGAAGCAAGTCTTATTTTCTTCTACCTATAGGATAAAGCAGTCTTATAAATACGTTTTATACCAACACAATTAATTATTTGATACCAAAAAGGTAATACAAATACGGATATCTGTTAGAATCGATGGTCATCCTTTATAAATTACGGTCATCCTTTATAAATTACGGTCATCCTTTACAAATTACGGTCATCTTTTTACCAATCACGGTCATCCTTGTTTTATGTTACGGTGATCTTCAAAATATTTTACTTACGATTTACGGTCATCCTAGCGATTTTTTCAAATCCAATTTACTGTTTCATACACATTTCTCGGTAGTAATATGTGATTTCCGTGTGATTCTTTTATACATTTACATCGTACCAATGTATGCTTTGTAAAGAAAATGCTGTAGAAACACGTAAACAGACAATACAAATACTGACCTAATTTTTCATCCGACATCTTGGGATGACCGTGAATGCAGTTACGGTCATCAGCCTTACCCCAGTGCATATGTCAAAAGATATGGAAATTCCCTTATCAACCCATCAACTACATCTTCGTACATTTCAGATGTTGGATACCTAAAAAAAATATATAAATTTTAATTATTCTTGTTAAGCTTTTGTATAAACGCATGTATCTTCGATCTTTACCATACATGGATCAATATAGTTCTTTTGAATATGTGTTTTGCACTAAAAGCCCATCGTTTTTTTGTAAATTTGTGTGTCATAAGATATTATATTTAATGTTATTTGCTTTGAAGTTTTAGTCCCATCAAAGATTTCTTTTTTGTTGAATTAAAACTTGTACAGTTACACTGTTCAGATAAAGTTTAATAGCTTACATTCCTCGAGCATACTTTGTCACATCATTGTATATTGCATCCAGGAAATGGCGTCTTTCAGATGTTGTTAGCTCCTCCTTTGCTTCAAGTTTTGACAGAACAGACCTAGACAGTTGTGATTTTGAGATTTTGTACTGTCTGCACCAAGTTTTGCTGAAAAACATAAATCATATAAAGAAATCTTTTCATATACTGACTGCAATTAATTTTGACACATATCTTAAAACACAATTTTAAATAAGAAGTAAATGATTGCATGAAATATTTTGTTGATAATATCATTATATTTTCATAAAAGTAGGTTTTTTGAATTATAAGTTTTGAGGGTACATAAACACATGCTTTATTTCATCATTCTCAGCTTTATATATGAAAAGACATACAACTTACAGGGCAATATACCTACCTAGAGTACTTGGATGCTGAGCTAGTACTGAGGGTATCTTGTCTGCTCAATGAAGGTAATGTCAGATCTCCTCCACAAAGGGATTGACATGTATCAGGCCTACTGGAGATCTCTGCTCTACTAGATGGAGTTTGCGGTCTATCAACATGAGTATGTGGACGACTTATTGGAGTCTGCGACCTACTGACCGGAGTCTGAGGTCTACTGACTGGAGTCTGAGATCTACTATTTATAGACGGTGTCCCTGGTCTACATGGTGTACTTGGTTGAGTAGGTGAAGGTGGCATGTCAGAATCTTGAGTTTCATCCTCGTTCAGAAGCTGAGTCTCCTTAACTCTTAATTTTAAGACCTTTAACGTTGCAATGCATTCATCTGCATCCCTGTCGAAATCAACCTAGTCATCAACATTTTGATCATAATACTTTATATCTGGAGATATGTACTGCGATTTTTTTTATTTTTTTTTGGGTCCCATAGTTCACCACAATAAATCGAATCTAAACATTAAAAAGAAGAAAAAAAGACCCTAAGTAATAATAAAAATAAATAAACTGTATAAATTATCAACTGCACAATAGTTTTTTTCTATGAATAATGATAATATACTGTGTACATTTTCTTCCTTATATACAGATTGATATAACACCTACATTTACTACCGGTATATTCATGTACAAAATATTAATTATTGAATAGGAGCAAATTTAAAGTACATGTTTTATTCATTTTGATGACTTTTCTGAATGTGAAAAACTCGAAATCAAGCAGAAAATAAAACAGACAGACCAAAAAAATGCAAATATCTCACACTAGCCTATAAATAGAATACTGTCTACTATAAGTGATCAGGACTGACATTTGCAAGAAATTCGAAATCAATTGTATTTGAAAGAAACAACAAAATGACCATAATATACATATAACACTAACATGACTAATCTGACTATTTTACCAGCCCAGTAGCCAGTACTTCGGTACTGGCATGAAAATACGGATTTTTTGTGTTATTAAAATTTGCTGTTACAAAATGATAGAAATTATTATAAATTAAGGAATGTATCTCCCTCGTGCAAAGCTCTGATTCCTTTCACGGATTTGGCTATACTTTTTGGACCTTTTGGATTATAGCTCTTCATCTTTTATATAAGCTTTGGATTTCAAATATTTTGGCACCGAGCATCACTGAAGATACATGTATTGTCGAAATGCGCATCTGGTGCAAGAAAATTGGTACCGTTAATCTTATTACAACCTGATCATACAATGTGCACATCAACAACTGTACCATCTACCTGCAGTTTAAGGTGCAGAGTAGTAAAAACTACTAGCTTATGTTACAGTATAATACACATACAAATGTACATGTATATAGAATATACAATAAACCATTCAGACCAGCAGGAATTAACTCTCAGATACTCTAGCTTTTGGGTTATTGTGCAGCATTATTTGAATAATACTAATAGAAGAACCTATACAATCACTTTATACTTTGGGTGGTCATAGATACATAAAGGATTTGTTTCTGGCACATCTGAAACCTTGTACACCTCACAATGACCTGTATTTGCAACAGCAAATGCATGATAATGCCTTTCAAATCCAACTGTCATAAATTATTGCTCAGTGCAAATTCTTGCTAAATTGACACAAAAAACCTTGCAACCCTATCACTATACAAGTATTCTTCCAATAAGTTATTCCAAGACTTTTAACTGAGTAACATAGAAATATTTCATCTTCTTGTACAACACCTGCCAAAAGACGTTGAAATTCATTATCCAACAATGCTATTTAAGGTACAGTAGTCACAATCACCTGATGACAGAAATTTTCCACCCGTATTGTATGGACTCGTATAGTATTGATGTCTCTCAGCTAATGACTTGCACATATTTTTCCTATTGTTTGACCTATAAACCAATTCCTTGAAGTAGTTATGCTTTGCCTCAAAACGCAAGGTTTGAAGATGAAGAAGTGGTCCAAATTGTTTGATGATGTTTGGGTTTGAACGCTTAATTCCATAAACACTGGCTAAGGAAGGGTCAGCTTGTACAAGTCTTGCTTGGTTATTTTACATCTCGGGTGTAGTTGTATTCTTTAGGAAAAACTAGCAATATCTTTTTACTACCTGGGATGACAAATGTGTACATGTGTAATTGTCTTTAGTTCTATCCCTTGTTTGTATAAAGTTTCTGAAGTCTGCCAGTTGATTTCACGTTTGGCGAACCAGTCAATCTGACCTCTCTAAATTTGCTTGGTAGAAATTTCATTGCCCAGTCAATGTGATAAGTGCTTGATTTTCATTTAAATTCTTTAGCCGATCTTATTTTGCACCTTCTAGATTCCTAGCTCTCATAGCATGACTTTTCCAATCTTTTATAGCTTCTACAGCATTTTCAACATGAAAAAGTAAATTATGGTAAGAAAAGTGGGTAATTTTAAGTGCACCCAAGGGTGACTTGAGTATAGAAATATGGTCACTTGGTCTTCTCCCGACCGGCAGTAAAACGCTTGCCGAAGTTGGCAGAAGCGGGACGTTAAATCCGATGCATCGTGTAAAAAGAGTGCCACGCTCTTTGCACGTTAAAAACCCTTGCAACAACTCTTAGAGGGGTCCATAGGTGACCTGTTGCAAGGCAAAATGTTTGTCCCTATAATATACCTTCATTTTCTAGTGGCAGTCCAAATTTCTCCAGACCATCATCTCAGATGGCCTCTATTGTATCAACCTACTTATTGCATTAATTGTTAACTTGTTCTCGTCCTGAATATGCATGAAATATTTGCCACTGGACGTTAAGCAAGCAACAATCGATCAATATTTTCAAATACAATTCAACAACCTAAGCCCTTAAATCCATGTATACTATCAATCTTAAAGCAATTCACTGAAGTCATTTCCTGTCTATCAAGGGAGGTTACTGCATTTTTATGATGGCAATTTGGGGAAAATGCGTTTTTAAATATTGTTTTGTACTTTAATGTAATGGTTTGGACAACAGTATTGAGTAATTAGCTAATACTATTTAAATTTCCTCTGGATTTTTCTCCATTTAGTTAAGGAAATGGAGATAAGGTTTCCTGGAATACAATGGAATCTTTATTGTCCCATGTACCATTCTGTGTTAGAGTACTCATTTCAGCTATAAAGTCTGCTAAGTCAATACACTGTTCACAACTGTGTTTCAACCTAGTGCAAACATTTGGCAATGATCCGAGACAGCATTCTATTTTTAAAAAACAAAACTTAAGAAATAAAAAGGATAAACAGATCTAGACCAAAAAAAATACAAAAAAAAATAAAACACATGAACATGTTTAAGCAACTATTACAAAACATACAGCCCCCAAGGGTGACTTGGGAATAGAAATATGGTCACTAGGTCTTCTCCCGACCGACAGTAAAACGCTTGCCGAAGTGGGGCGTCCGTGTGGCTGTGCGGGATGTATCAAGTTCGCAGTCACGTCCGGTCAGAAGGGGCCGTTAAATCCGATGCCTCGTGTAAAGAGAGTGCCACGCTCTTTGCACGTTAAGAACCCTTGCATCAACTCTTTTGAGGGGTCCGTAGGTGGCCTGTTGCACGGCAACAGTTCTGTTCCTATCCAAGATACCCTAATTTTCCCCGACCATCATCCCAGATGGCCTCTATCGTATCAACCTACCTATTGTATTTATTGCGAACTTGTTCTCGTCCTGAATATGCATGAAATATTTGCCACTGGACGTTAAGCAATCAACAATCAATCAATCAAAACATACATAGATTTACAAATTGAAGTGCACATATGGTTGTAAATATTATATTGCAATAATGCTGTCCATTGTATTATACAATAAATCCTGACATAAAAAAATATTGCTGATTTACTACGAGGGTATAGAGATTTACAAATTAAAGTGCACATATGGTCAGTTTTGGTCAATGCGGTCAAATAATTTTGTTGTACAAGTCAGCATGAGGTTTCAAAACTACTGAAATTTTGTTACGTATCAGTATTTTGAGTAGAAACAGGACATGCTGGCACCCTAAATCTATGCGAACGAAAATTTGTTGTAAATATTATATTGTATATTGTTGTCCATTGTATTGTACATTGAATCCCGACATATAAAATTTTGCTCGATTGTTTGAACAAATTGAAAAAAAAGTTATTACTGCCTCTCCTTAAAATAAGGACAAGAATCAAAGATGGGAAACAACACAAACAACTCAGGTATTAAAACTAAAGAGCAGTTCAATGATCTGTGCTTGTCTTAATATGACAGGTCTTTGATTTTGTACTCCACATTAACAAATGCATTTTATTTATCTCTTATAACCCAATCAACTGATGTCCGTGACTCCTCATAAATTTCGGAAACTACATTTGTAATTTAGTTTTCATGACTTTACCTCTGACAATGAGTTGTGGTTTGGGATTTCTTTTTCCTTTCTTTGGTAAATAGAACACTAACAACAATTGTCTCATTGGCAATCATACCTCATCTTCTTTTTTTATATACAAGAAAATTAGTTTTTAAAGCCTTAGAAGAGCTCCGTGACATTTACATCCATAACAGGCAGACGGACGGCCCACTATAACCAGCATTTTTATGTCGAGCTGAAGAAGACCTTATTTCTATTTCCGAGACACCATTGACAGTACAAATACACCCATATTTGACAACATTGTAAAAGGCCCATTGAAGAACATTAAAATTCTGTTCTCTTTGTCAGTAAGGATGAACAGTTTTGCAAAAATTGAGTATTGTAATAGTCTATAGTTACATTTATTTATGCTGATAGCATTAAAAAATGACTATATGTCTTTGATTATTTAAATAATTTTGAACTAGTCTGATAATTTGGTACTTTACATAAATGTGAAGAAGTTTAAGTTTAGAAATTTTAAAACATTGTTGCATAAAACAAAGGTGCCGTATTTTTCCACTTTATTAAAATACTATACAACAGCATTACAATTCAGGGTCCGGTAACAAGAAGCTCTCGAATCACTTAAATAAAGGCAACCGTAGTATACCCTGTTCAAAACAAATAAATCCATGGACAAAAAACAAAATCGGGGTAACAAACTAAAACCGAGGGAAACGCATTAAATATAAGAGGAGAACAACGTGACAACACCGAAACGCAACACATAGAAACGGACCAAGCATCAGACAAAACACTTAAGACTAGCTTAGTGACTAAGAGTGTAAAAAGATGCAATCTTATTGCAATCGTAGCATAATTGCCAGCCCTTAAGACATTTCAATTTTTTACGGATTTAAGGGAATTCTTTGCATCCCCTTACCTTAAACTTATCAATTCGGGTAACTCGAAATGTCCTTGTTCAACACCTGATTCCTAGCGAAAAAAGTTCATCTCCACCAAACACGAAATCAGTATAAGCGTTGAATAATGATAAAGATCTGAAGCACTTCCAAGATTTTTAAGTCTATTTTCAATCCAATGACACAAGTTTACGGTTTGACAATGGATATATTTCCCTTTGATGCTAATCGAATGCTGTACAACATCAGCAAATAAGTTTTTCTCCAAGACAATATGTCTCGTCCCAAGAATTTGACGATTTTACAACCCCAAAATTTAGCAATTACCACGCGATTTAGAACGTAATAAAGTTGTCAACCTGATACATAGGGTATATACATATGGTCATTTGGTCTTCTCCCGACCGGCAGTGAAACGCTTGCCGAAGTGGGGCGTCCGTTTGGCTGTGCGGGATGTATCAAGTTCGCAGTCACGTCCGGTCAGAAGGGGGACGTTAAATCCGATGCCTCGTGTAAAGAGAGTGCCACGCTCTTTGCACATCAAGAACCCTTGCAACAACTCTTTGAGGGGTCCGTGCGTGGCCTGTTGCAAGGCAACATTTCTGTCCCTATCCAATATAGCCCCACTTTCCAGTGGGAGTCATCGCAGATGGCCTCTATTGTATCAACCTACCTTTTGTATTTATTGTGAACTTGTTCTCGTCCTGAATATGCATGACATATTTGTCACTGGACGTTAAGCAATCAACAATCAATAAACTTACTAAGTTAACACGGAAAATTGGTCAGAGGGTTCGAATTCGCTAAATGATTGAGTTTTTGGACGTTTCTTTTCAACGTTACATATGACTCTACGTAAAGCTAAGTCATCAGCCTCTGCCTATTGAGACTTAAACGACGTACTTGTTTCTGTACCTCACTGTCTGACAAAGCATCAATGAGATAATGAATTTTGAGCCCGAGTCTATACTGAGATATGCTTACTAACCTAAATACAGCAGATGAAAGCTGCAATAAGATCTTATATGAACTCTGAGTCATACTATATAATCGACTTAATAAACTCCGGGATCCTGAATAAGATCTAATTATAGAATAAGAAATTTAAATAGTTTCCCCTTTCAATCATATTTATATCATTATATAACTGCAAAGCTTGAGCTCTCTAAAATGTCTGCAATATTTTTACACACTGATCATCACTCCACAAATTAATGGTACGACAATTTTTAAATTGACTTAACCAATCTTTTATCTCCATTTGTTGACCATCAAAGCAAACAGGAGTTAAAATCGGCTTATTTGGTTACTTGCCGGAGTGTGTGACCTTGTCAGCGGTTTTTTACGCGCGGAAGTTGTCTCGGTGGTGACGAAAAGCGTGTTTGTGAACTTCCTTTATTTGTATCCCGGACTGTCACAAAAGCATCTCAAGCTCTTGTTACCTCTGGTGTGTCATACTGATCTTCCAGATAGGTACTCTCGTACCTAGGACTAGGGGCCTTCTTAATTTGACTATGTGGTGATGGAAAACGCTTCGAAGTAGAGTTATATTTCTCAACCCGATAAGGTAACTCTCTTGTACTCATCCATATCAGAAATAAGCCTTCTCCGGGGTATTGCACCTGCATTGTCCCATCTTGTGAACAGGAAAACTAGGTGTGCCTGTACCCAAGTCATGAAATTTAGCCCTAAGCTCAACCTCAGCGAGATACATTCTCTTCAATCTTTTGTTTCATTTCCCGCAACTCCCTTTTTTGTTGTTTACAATGATGCAGCAAAGGATCCCTAGCTTGTGAACAGAGTTCCACAAATCTGTAACAGCTTGGACAGCAAATTTTCTTCTTCCTTAATTTCCGGGTCTCTCATAATTATGTTTCTTACTGGATATGCTAATTCTGGAAGGTCAAACACATGAATTATTTTAGTGAACTGGAGGTCAACTCCAAGTTCAGCCTGATTTTCCTGGGTAATTTTATCCACGATATTTTTTTCTATTACTGGCTAATGTGGTAATTCTTGTACGGATGGTGTGGACCAATGTCCCGGTGTGAAATCAAAAGGCGGTAAAGAAGATGATGGAGTATAGTTGTAAAACTTGATTGGTTCTGTTGGCGTCATAGAAGTAAGATTTCTTTAACAGAATCTACCATAGAAGTAGGAATGTACATAGTAGCCCGTTCTGGAATTTAAGGTTAAGGTTGGAGGCCATACTCTACCAGTGCTGCTGCCTGAACTTACTTTATCAGGATCTACCGTGGTGCCCAAACCTAGCCTTTTACTTGGCAGGTCTGAAATCCATTCCAGCCTGCGGAAAGTATGGAGACTCTACAATCAGAAAATAGTCTGTACGCTTCCTTAATGCATTTTCGCTGTGTAACATGCAGATTAAAGGGAATATTTGCGCAGTGATGGCTTTCACACATTTATGAGTGATAGCATGCAAACAGAAAAGCATTTGGTAATTATCATACGTAAAAGCCTATAGTTTTATTCTTTGACACAAACATTATTTGTGAGAAAACAAATTTATACTGTTAATATACAAAAACAAAACGTTGCTTCCTGATATAAATAAATTTTTTTTAATTAATATTATTAACTCACTATTTGACTCTCAGTACATATATCGTCAATGACGATACATGAGGCTTCATTTGGACTTACATCATCAAAATCAAACTCCAACAATAGCTCACTGTGGGATGTTAGCTGATAGTTACTGTCTGCATAGTCTGAGTCCGAGTCCATTTATAAAAAAAGAAAATGATCAGCAATCTGAAAACAAAAAAATGTGTCCACAGTTTACTGATACCCCAAACATGAAATGAGAGTAAAAACCCTCAGCTTATTTGACATACAATTAAAAATAGAATGTGTCCCCATTACACGGATGCCCCATCCGCACTATCATGTCCTATTGGATTAAAAATCATATATTTTTCATTTATATTTCTTAATTCTAGATTATGTATTTCCAAACAAAAGGTGCAAATTTGAAATAGTTCTTGGCCTAGATCCCAATAAATCATTTAGGACTTTTCAGTTTCCAAATCGGTCATGTCTGGCATGCCCACATAATTCGTTTTAAAATTTTGATACGTTAGACATTTATTTGTAGTCTTTCAGGTGTTGCAAGACTTCATTTGCAGTTTAGATGATTCATCAGCAAACTATTTAATTACAATTCTCAACAGACCACCAATTAAATAAAGTTACTGTCATGGGACACTTGCAGATTTGGGAATTAGTAGAGATACACTGGTGCAGATACAATAGCTAGATGATTCGGAGGTATTTTTTGTTAAATATTTATTTTTTCTAGCTAGCAAAATCAAGACTTATTTTAATGAACAAAGAAAAAAAAATGATAACCTACTCGGTTCAATACCATGCTATGGTGGATGTTCCTTTGATGTTTTCCTCTCGTAGTTATTGCATAAGTTAGTGAGGAGATAGTTAATTTGATTTGTATGAGCCCCTTTGGTGCCAGTTTTCACACAGACCATCTGGGTATTGTTGTCTGTGGTAGTTATGTATTTTTATTCTCTTTTAGAACAATATTATCCTGCCATAGTCTTATTTTAGTTTTAATTTTTATACTGAAAATCAGTATGGCCCATTCAAAGCTTATACTAGTAAATAACTTCTCCTACAGTTTAACTTTAAACTCTAAACTTAGAATGGTTGCTTAACTCCATTTACTTTGTTAAAGAGATTCTTAGTAAAATTGTAAACTCTGAATTGAGAGTTGTAAGAAACTTTGCCCGCATGCTTATTACCAAATGGCAGCTTTATACCCAGTCGTTTAACCCTGAAGAGTTGGGGCAAATTTGGTCACAATATTCAAGCTTGATTCTGTCTGAATTTGGATTGTGATCAAATTTTTGACATAATATAGGTTTTCGTCACAAAATAATGTGGTCAAAGATCTCACAAATTTATTGCCCAATACTGCGCAATTCAAGATTTCTTAATTGGTTTCCTACCTGTCAATTCAAAGATGACAAAAATTACAAGATTAACAAAAGAATATAATTAAGGGTTCAAGAAAAGTATTACTTGAATATAACAGTTATCAAATATATGTACAATATCTTTTACTCAGGCCAGAAACATATAATTGTATTATATGTCTCTTCCGATGCTATTAATGACTTTTTCAATACTGTAACAGTTTATTTTTACTGAAGCATACAAGCCAATTGTCATGTTTTATATATATATAAAAAGTAAACCAAACTATCGTATTAAACATGTTCAATATAAATTTAATAATAATAACAAAAAAAATCCTTTATTGACCATAAACACAGTTTAAGATTTTTTTTCATTGTAATCAGAATGTTAAAATAAAGTAATCAGGATTACAGGGTATTTTGAAAAGTAATTGATTAAATTAAATTACATGTAAACAGATTTTTTGCTGACTATTGATTACAATGATACTTGAAAAATTGTAATCAATTACAGCTGATTAACGATTACAATTATCCCAACTCTGAATCAAATGCAACTCGAGAACACCAATCAAGGAAATCTGGAAAACAAAAACACAAAGTTAGATGGTATAAGGTAGACAAATCTAAACCACAGGTTTATTTAAAAATTGCAAAGTTTTCTCTCAGTAACATTTTTTCAGTAATTGTTTCTACTCTATAGATATTCATTCCGATTTGATCTTTAATGAAAAAAAATTCAACATTTTACTGTTAATTTGACTTTTTTTTTTGATAATTGTATACGGTGTTACATTTAATCGGTCATTTGATCAATACAATTTTCTAATATCTATTGACAAATATTTTAGAAATAAAATTGAAACAATCACAGGTTTATTTAAAAATTGCAACGTTTTCTCAGTAACATTTTTTCAGTAATTTTTTCTACTTTTTGATATTCATTCAGATTTGACCTTTATTGGTATATTTTAAAAAAATCTATTGTAAATTTGACATTTTTTTTGGTTAATTGTAAACGATGTTACTTTTAATTGGTCATTTGATCGAGACAAGTTTCTAATATGTATTGACAAATGTATTAGAAGTAAAATTGAAACAACCACAGCTTATTTAAAAATTACACCATTTTCACAGTATTATTTTTTCAGTAGTGTTTTCTACTTTTTGATATTCATTCAGAATTGACCTTTATTGATAATTTTTAAAACATTCTACTGTAAATTTGACATTTTTTTTTTATAATTGTATACGATATTACCTAAAATCAGTCATTTGGTGAAGACAATTTTCTACTTTGTATTGACAAATATATTAGAAGTAAAATTGCAAAGTTTTCTCAGTAACATTTTTTCAGTAAATTTTTCTACTTTATAGATCTGCATTCTAATTTGACCTTTAATGGTAATTTTTCAATATTCTACTGTAAATTTGACATTTTTTTGATAATTGTATACGATGTTACCTTAAATCGGTCATTTGAAGACAATTTTTTTATATGTATTGACAAATGTATCAGAAGTAAATTTGAAACAACCACAGCTTTATTTCAAAATTACACCATTTTCTCAGTATTATTTTTTCAGTAAATTTTTCTACTTTTTGATATTCATTCAGATTTGCCCTTTATTGGTAATTTTAAAACATTCTACTGTAAATTTGACATCTGTTTGGATAATTGTAAAAGATGTTACCTTAATTCGGTCATTTGATCAAAATTTATTTCTTATATGTATTGACATATGTGTTAGAAGTAAAATTGAAACAACCACAGCTTTATTTAAAAATTACACTATTTTCTCAGTATTATTGTTTCAGTAAATATTTCTACTTTTTGATATTCATTCAGATTTTACCTTTCTTTGTCATTTTTAAAACATTCTATTGTAAATTTGACATTTTTTTGGATAATTGTAAACGATGTAACTTAAATCGGTCATTTGATCAAGATGAATTTCTTATATGTATTGACAAATGTATTAGAAGTAAAATTGAAACAACCACAGCTTTATTTAAAAATTACACCATTTTCTCAGTATTTTTTTTTCAGTAACTTTTTCTACTTTTTGATATTCATTGAGATTTGACCTTTATTGGTAATTTTTGAACATTTTACTGTTAATTTGACATTTTTCTTGGATAATTCTATACGGTGTTACTTTAAATTGGTCATTTGATCAAGACAATTTTCTAATATCTATTGACAAATGTTTTCGAAATGAAATTGAAACAACCACAGGTTTAATTAAAAATTGCAACGTTTTCTCAGTAACGTTTTTTTAGTAAATTTTACTACTTTTTGGATTTTTATGCGAATTTGACCTTTAATGGTAATTTTACAACAATTTACTGTAAAATTTACATTTTTTTTGGTAATAGTATACGATGTTACTTTAAATCGGGCATTTGATTAAGACAAGTTTCTAATATGTATTGACAAATGTATTGGAAGTAAAATTGAAACAACCACAGCTTAATTAAAAATGACACCATTTTCTCAGTATTATTTTTTCAGTAAATTTTTCTACTTTTTGATATTCATTCAGATTTGACCTTTATTGGTAATTTTTAAAACATTCTACTGTTAATTTGACATTTTTTTTGATAATTGTATACGGTGTTACTTTTAATCGGTCATTTGATCAAGACAATATTCTAATATCTATTGACAAATGTTTTAGAAACAAAATTGAAACAACCACAGGTTTATTTAAAAAATTGCAACGTTTTCTCAGTAACATTTTTTTTTTAAATTTTACTACTTTTTTTATATTCTTTCAGATTTGACCTTTATTGGTAATTTTTCAATATTTTACTGTAAATTTGACATTTTTTCGGATAATTGTATAGGATGTTACTTTAAATCGGTGATTTAATCAAGACAATTTTCTAATATGTATTTACAAATGTATTAGAAGTAAAATTTTAACAACCACAGCTTTATTTAAAAATTAAACCATTTTCTCAGTATTATTTTTTCAGTAATTTTTTCTACTTTTTGATATTCATTCAGATTTGACCTTTATTGGTATATTTTAAAAAATTCTATTGTAAATTTGACATTTTTTTTGGATAATTGTAAACGATGTTACTTTTAATTGGTCATTTGATCGAGACAAGTTTCTAATATGTATTGACAAATGTATTAGAAGTAAAATTGAAACAACCACAGCTTATTTAACAATTACACCATTTTCTCAGTATTATTTTTTCAGTAATTTTTTCTACTTTTTGATATTCATTCAGAATTGACCTTTATTGATAATTTTTAAAACATTCTACTGTAAATTTGACATTTTTTTGATAATTGTATACGATATTACCTAAAATCGGTCATTTGATGAAGACAATTTTCTACTATGTATTGACAAATATATTAGAAGTAAAACTGAAACAACCACAGGTTTATTTAAAAATTGCAAAGTTTTCTCAGTAACATTTTTTCAGTAAATTTTTCTACTTTATAGATCTGCATTCTAATTTGACCTTTAATGGTAATTTTTCAATATTCTACTGTAAATTTGACATTTTTTTGATAATTGTATACGATGTTACCTTAAATCGGTCATTTGAAGACAATTTTTTTATATGTATTGACAAATGTATCAGAAGTAAATTTGAAACAACCACAGCTTTATTTCAAAATTACACCATTTTCTCAGTATTATTTTTTCAGTAAATTTTTCTACTTTTTGATATTCATTCAGATTTGCCCTTTATTGGTAATTTTAAAACATTCTACTGTAAATTTGACATCTGTTTGGATAATTGTAAAAGATGTTACCTTAATTCGGTCATTTGATCAAAATTTATTTCTTATATGTATTGACATATGTGTTAGAAGTAAAATTGAAACAACCACAGCTTTATTTAAAAATTACACTATTTTCTCAGTATTATTGTTTCAGTAAATATTTCTACTTTTTGATATTCATTCAGATTTTACCTTTCTTTGTCATTTTTAAAACATTCTATTGTAAATTTGACATTTTTTTGGATAATTGTAAACGATGTAACTTAAATCGGTCATTTGATCAAGATGAATTTCTTATATGTATTGACAAATGTATTAGAAGTAAAATTGAAACAACCACAGCTTTATTTAAAAATTACACCATTTTCTCAGTATTTTTTTTTCAGTAACTTTTTCTACTTTTTGATATTCATTGAGATTTGACCTTTATTGGTAATTTTTGAACATTTTACTGTTAATTTGACATTTTTCTTGGATAATTCTATACGGTGTTACTTTAAATTGGTCATTTGATCAAGACAATTTTCTAATATCTATTGACAAATGTTTTCGAAATGAAATTGAAACAACCACAGGTTTAATTAAAAATTGCAACGTTTTCTCAGTAACGTTTTTTTAGTAAATTTTACTACTTTTTGGATTTTTATGCGAATTTGACCTTTAATGGTAATTTTACAACAATTTACTGTAAAATTTACATTTTTTTTGGTAATAGTATACGATGTTACTTTAAATCGGGCATTTGATTAAGACAAGTTTCTAATATGTATTGACAAATGTATTGGAAGTAAAATTGAAACAACCACAGCTTAATTAAAAATGACACCATTTTCTCAGTATTATTTTTTCAGTAAATTTTTCTACTTTTTGATATTCATTCAGATTTGACCTTTATTGGTAATTTTTAAAACATTCTACTGTTAATTTGACATTTTTTTTGATAATTGTATACGGTGTTACTTTTAATCGGTCATTTGATCAAGACAATATTCTAATATCTATTGACAAATGTTTTAGAAACAAAATTGAAACAACCACAGGTTTATTTAAAAAATTGCAACGTTTTCTCAGTAACATTTTTTTTTTAAATTTTACTACTTTTTTTATATTCTTTCAGATTTGACCTTTATTGGTAATTTTTCAATATTTTACTGTAAATTTGACATTTTTTCGGATAATTGTATAGGATGTTACTTTAAATCGGTGATTTAATCAAGACAATTTTCTAATATGTATTTACAAATGTATTAGAAGTAAAATTTTAACAACCACAGCTTTATTTAAAAATTAAACCATTTTCTCAGTATTATTTTTTCAGTAATTTTTTCTACTTTTTGATATTCATTCAGATTTGACCTTTATTGGTATATTTTAAAAAATTCTATTGTAAATTTGACATTTTTTTTGGATAATTGTAAACGATGTTACTTTTAATTGGTCATTTGATCGAGACAAGTTTCTAATATGTATTGACAAATGTATTAGAAGTAAAATTGAAACAACCACAGCTTATTTAACAATTACACCATTTTCTCAGTATTATTTTTTCAGTAATTTTTTCTACTTTTTGATATTCATTCAGAATTGACCTTTATTGATAATTTTTAAAACATTCTACTGTAAATTTGACATTTTTTTGATAATTGTATACGATATTACCTAAAATCGGTCATTTGATGAAGACAATTTTCTACTATGTATTGACAAATATATTAGAAGTAAAACTGAAACAACCACAGGTTTATTTAAAAATTGCAAAGTTTTCTCAGTAACATTTTTTCAGTAAATTTTTCTACTTTATAGATCTTCATTCTAATTTGACCTTTAATGGTAATTTTTCAATATTCTACTGTAAATTTGACATTTTTTTGGATAATTGTATACGATGTTACCTTAAATCGGTCATTTGAAGATAATTTTTTTATATGTATTGACAAATGTATTAGAAGTAAAATTGAAACAACCACCTCTTTATTTTATATTACACCATTTTCTCAGTTTTATTTTTTCAGTAAATTTTTCTACTTTTTGATATTCATTCAGATGTGACCTTTATTGGTAATTTTCAAAAGATTCTACTGTAAATATGACATTTTTTGGGATAATTGTATACGATGTGACTTTAAATCGGTCATTTGATGAAGACAATTTTCTACTATGTATTGACAAATGTATTAGAAGTAAAATTGAAACAACCACAGCTTTATTTAAAAATTACATTATTTATCAGTACTATTTTTTCAGTAATTTTTCGTGCTTGTTGATATTCATTCAGAATTGACCTTTATTGATAATTTTTAAAACATTCTACTGTAAATTTGACATTTTTTTGATAATTGTATACGATATTACCTTAAATCGGTCATTTGATGAAGACAATTTTCTACTATGTATTGACAAATATATTAGAAGTAAAACTGAAACAACCACAGGTTTATTTAAAAATTGCAAAGTTTTCTCAGTAACATTTTTTCAGTAAATTTTTCTACTTTATAGATCTTCATTCTAATTTGACCTTTAATGGAAATTTTTCAATATTCTACTGTAAATTTGACATTTTTTTTGATAATTGTATACGATGTTACCTTAAATCGGGCATTTGAAGACAATTTTTTTATATGTATTGACAAATGTATTAGAAGTAAAATTGAAACAACCACCTCTTTATTTTAAATTACACCATTTTCTCAGTTTTATTTTTTCAGTAAATTTTTCTACTTTTTGATATTCATTCAGATGTGACCTTTATTGGTAATTTTCAAAAGATTCTACTGTAAATATGACATTTTTGGGGACAATTGTATACGATGTGACTTTAAATCGGTCATTTGATGAAGACAATTTTCTACTATGTATTGACAAATGTATTAGAAGTAAAATTAAAACAACCACAGCTTTATTTAAAAATTACATTATTTATCAGTACTATTTTTTCAGTAATTTTTCCTGCTTGTTGATATTCATTCAGAATTGACCTTTATTGATAATTTTTAAAACATTCTACTGTAAATTTGACATTTTTTTGATAATTGTATACGATATTACCTTAAATCGGTCATTTGATGAAGACAATTTTCTACTATGTATTGACAAATATATTAGAAGTAAAACTGAAACAACCACAGGTTTATTTAAAAATTGCAAAGTTTTCTCAGTAACATTTTTTCAGTAAATTTTTCTACTTTATAGATCTTCATTCTAATTTGACCTTGAATGGTAATTTTTCAATATTCTACTGTAAATTTGACATTTTTTTTGATAATTGTATACGATGTTACCTTAAATCGGTCGTTTGAAGACAATTTTTTTTATATGTATTGACAAATGTATTAGAAGTAAAATTGAAACAACCACCTCTTTATTTTAAATTACACCATTTTCTCAGTTTTATTTTTTCAGTAAATTTTTCTACTTTTTGATATTCATTCAGATGTGACCTTTATTGGTAAGTTTCAAAAGATTCTACTGTAAATATGACATTTTTCGGGATAATTGTATACGATGTGACTTTAAATCGGTCATTTGATGAAGACAATTTTCTACTATGTATTGACAAATGTATTAGAAGTAAAATTGAAACAACCACAGCTTTATTTAAAAATTACATTATTTTATCAGTACTATTTTTTCAGTAATTTTTCCTGCTTGTTGATATTTATTCAGATTTTACCTTAAATGGTAATTTTTCAATATTCTACTGTAAATTTGACATTTTTTTGGATAATTGTATACGATGTTACCTTGAATCGGTCATTTGAAGACAATTTTCTTTTATGTATTGACAAATGTACTACAAGTAAAATTGAAACAACCACCTCTTTATTTTAAAATTACACCATTTTCTCAGTTACATTTTCTCAGTTACATTTTTTCAGTAATTTTTTCTACTTTTTGAAATTCATTCAGATTGACCTTTATTGGTAATTTTCCAACATTTTACTGTAAATTTGACATTTTTGGGGATAATTGTAAACGATGTAACCTTAAATCGGTCATTTGATCAAGATGAATTTCTTATATGTATTGACAAATGTATTAGAAGTAAAATTGAAACAACCACAGCTTTATTTAAAACTTAAACCATTTTCTCAGTATTATTTTTTCAATATTCTACTGTAAATTCAGATTTGACCTTTATTGGTAATTTTTCAACATTTTACTGTTCATTTGACATTTTTTTGGATAATTGTAAACTATGTTACCTTAAATCGGTCATTTGATCAAGTCATTTTCTAATATGTATTGACAAATGTATTAGAACTAAAATTGAAACAACCACAGCTGTATTTAAAAATTAGAACATTTTCTCATTAACATTTTTTTTTCAGTCTGTTTACTACTTTTTGGATATTCATTAATTGATTATGATGTTACCTTAAATGGATCATTTGATCAAGACAATTTTTTCAATTTGTGTTTACAAATGTATTAGAAGTAAAATTGAAACAACCAGAGCTTTATTTAAAAATTGCAACATTTTCTCAGTTACATTTTTTTTCAGTATGTTTACTACTTTTTGGATATTCATTCAGATTTAACCTATATTGATAATTTTTCAACATTTTACTGTACATTTGACAACTTTTTTTGATAATTGTTTATGATGTTACCTTCCATCGGTCATTTGTTCAAGACAGTTTTCTAATTTGTATTTAAAAAGGTATTAGAAGTTAAATTGAAACAACCACAGCTTTATTTAAAAATTTCAACATTTTCTCAGTAACATTTTTTTCAGTAAGTTTTACTATTTTTTGGATATTCATTCAGATTTTACCTATAATAATAATTTTTGAACATTTTACTGTAATTTTTTGATAATTAATTTGATGTTACCTTAAATCGTATATTTGCTCAAGATAATTTTCAAATAAGTATTGACAATTGTATTTAAAGTAAACCTGAACCAACCACAGCTTTATTTGAAAATTCCCATATTTTCTTAGTGTTTTTTACTACTTTTTCGAGATTCATTGAGATTTGAGCTATATTCATATTTTTAAACATTTTACTGTACATTTGACAACTTTTTTTTGATAATTGTATATGATATGACCTGAAATCGATCATTTGATTAAGATATATATTTTTTTTAATTTGCATTGACAAAGGTATTAGAAGTAAAATTAAAACAACAATTTTTTAATTTGTGTTTACAAATGTACTAGAAGTAAAATTGAAAGAACTAGAGCTTTATTTAAAAATTGAAACATTTTCCTAGTAACATTTTTTTCAGTAAGTTTTACTATTTTTTGGATATTCATTCAGATTTTACCTATAATAATAATTTTTGAACATTTTACTGTAATTTTTTGATAATTAATTTGATGTTACCTTAAATCGTATATTTTCTAAGTAACATTTTTTTTCAGAAACATGAGAAAGTTTTACTACTTTTTCGATATTCATTGAGATTTTACCTATATTCATAATTTTTCAACATGTTACTGTACATTTGACAACTTTTTTTAATAATTGTTTATGATGTTACCTTCAATCGGTCATTTGATCAAGACAATTTTTTTAATTTGCATTGACAAATGTATTAGTAGCAAAATTGAAACAACCATAGCTTTATTTAAAAGTTGAAACATTTTCTCATTAACATTTTTTTCAGAAAGTTTTACTACTTTTTGGATATTCATTGAGATTTGACCTATAATGATAATTTTTCAACATTTTACTGTATACTTGACATCTTTTTTGATAATTGTTTATAATGTTGCCTTAAATCGGTCATTTGATAAAGACAATTTTTTAATTTGTATTTACAAATGTATTGGAAGTAAAATTGAAACAACTAGAGCTTTATTTAAAAATTGAAACATTTTTTCAGTAACATTTTTTTTTTCAGTCTGTTTACTACTTTTTGGATATTCATTCAGATTTAACCTAATCGATAATTTTTCAACAATTTACTGTATATTTGACAACTTTTTTGGTAATTAATTAAGATGTTGCCTTAAATCGGTCATTTGATCAAGACAATTTTTTAATTTGTGTTTACAAATTATTAGAAGTAAAATTGAAACAACCAGAGCTTTATTTAAAAATTGCAACATTTTCTCAGTAACATTTTTTTTCAGTATGTTTACTACTTTTTGGATATTAATTCAGATTTAACCTATCTTGATAACTTTTCAACATTTTACTGTACATTTGACAACTTTTTTTGACAATTGTTTATGATGTTACCTTCAATCGGTCATTTGTTCAAGACAGTTTTCCAATTTGTATTTAAAAAGGTATTAGAAATAAAATTGAAACAACTAGAGCTTTATTTAAAAATTGAAACGTTTTCTCAGTAACATTTTTTTTTCAGTATGTTTACTACTTTTTGGATATTCATTCAGATTTAACCTATATTGATAATTTTTCAATAATTTACTGTACATTTGACAACTTTTTTGATGATTGTTTATGATGTTACCTTAAATCGGTCATTTGATCAAGACAATTTCCTAATTTGTATTTACAAATGTATTAGAGGTAAAATTGAAACAACCATAGCTTTATTTAAAAATTTCAACATTTTCTCAGTAACATTTTTTTCAGTAATTTTTATGTCTTTTTGGATCTTCATTCAGATTTTAGCTATATTGATATTTATTCAACATTTAACTGTAATCTTTTTTATTTTTTTTTAATATTAATTTGATGTTACCTTGAATCGTATATTAGCTCAAGATAAATTTTTAATAAGCATTGTCAATTGTATTTAAAGTAAACTTGAACCAACCACAGCTTTATTTAAAAATTGCTATCTTTTCGTAGTGTTTTTTACTACTTTTTCGAGATTCATTGAGATTTGAGCTATATTGATATTTTTCAACATTTTACTGTACATTTGACAACTTTTTTTGATAATTGTATATGATATGACCTGAAATCGGTCATTTGATCAAGACATTTTTTTTAATTTGCATTGACAAATGTATTAGTAGTAAAATTGACACAACCATAGCTTTATTTAAAAGTTGAAACATTTTCCATTAACATTTTTTTCAGAAAGTTTTACTACTTTTTGGATATTCATTGAGATTTGACCTATAATGATAATTTTTCAACATTTTACTGTATACTTGACATCTTTTTTGATAATTGTTTATAATGTTACCTTAAATCGGTCATTTGATAAAGACAATTTTTTAATTTGTGTTTACAAATGTATTGGAAGTAAAATTGAAACAACTAGAGCTTTATTTAAAAATTGAAACATTTTTTCAGTAACATTTTTTTTTTCAGTCTGTTTACTACTTTTTGGATATTCATTCAGATTTAACCTAATTGATAATTTTTCAACAATTTACTGTATATTTGACAACTTTTTTGGTAATTAATTAAGATGTTGCCTTAAATCGGTCATTTGATCAAGACAATTTTTTAATTTGTGTTTACAAATTATTAGAAGTAAAATTGAAACAACCAGAGCTTTATTTAAAAATTGCAACATTTTCTCAGTAACTTTTTTTTTCAGTATGTTTACTACTTTTTGGATATTAATTCAGATTTAACCTATCTTGATAACTTTTCAACATTTTACTGTACATTTGACAACTTTTTTTGACAATTGTTTATGATGTTACCTTCAATCGGTCATTTGTTCAAGACAGTTTTCCAATTTGTATTTAAAAAGGTATTAGAAATAAAATTGAAACAACTAGAGCTTTATTTAAAAATTGAAACGTTTTCTCAGTAACATTTTTTTTTCAGTATGTTTACTACTTTTTGGATATTCATTCAGATTTAACCTATATTGATAATTTTTCAATAATTTACTGTACATTTGACAACTTTTTTGATGATTGTTTATGATGTTACCTTAAATCGGTCATTTGATCAAGACAATTTCCTAATTTGTATTTACAAATGTATTAGAGGTAAAATTGAAACAACCATAGCTTTATTTAAAAATTTCAACATTTTCTCAGTAACATTTTTTTCAGTAATTTTTATGTCTTTTTGGATCTTCATTCAGATTTTAGCTATATTGATATTTATTCAACATTTAACTGTAATCTTTTTTATTTTTTTTTAATATTAATTTGATGTTACCTTGAATCGTATATTTGCTCAAGATAAATTTTTAATAAGCATTGTCAATTGTATTTAAAGTAAACTTGAACCAACCACAGCTTTCTTTAAAAATTGCTATCTTTTCGTAGTGTTTTTTACTACTTTTTCGAGATTCATTGAGATTTGAGCTATATTGATATTTTTCAACATTTTACTGTACATTTGACAACTTTTTTTGATAATTGTATATGATATGACCTGAAATCGGTCATTTGATCAAGACATTTTTTTTAATTTGCATTGACAAATGTATTAGTAGTAAAATTGACACAACCATAGCTTTATTTAAAAGTTGAAACATTTTCCATTAACATTTTTTTCAGAAAGTTTTACTACTTTTCGATATTCATTGAGATTTTACCTATATTGAAAATTTTTCAACATCTTACTGTACATTTGACACCTTTTTTGAAAATTTTTTATGATGTTACCTCAAATCGGTTATTTGATCAAGACAATTTTCTAATTTGTATTTACAAATGTATCAGAAGTAAAATTGAAACAACCATATTTTATTTAAAAATTTAAACATTTTCTCAGTAACATTTTTTTTCAGTATGTTTACTACTTTTTGGATATTCATTCAGATGATACCTATATTGATAATTTTCAACATTTTACTGTACATTTGACAACTTTTTTGATGATTGTTTATGATGTTACCTTAAATCGGTCGTTTGATCAAGACAATTTCCTAATTTGTATTTACAAATGTATTAGAGGTAAAATTGAAACAACCATAGCTTTATTTAAAAATTTCAACATTTTCTCAGTAACATTTTTCAGTAAGTTTTACGTCTTTTTGGGTCTTCATTCAGATTTTAGCTATATTGATATTTATTCAACATTTAACTGTAAATTATTATTTTTTTTTGATAATTAATTTGATGTTACCTTAAATCGTATATTTGCTGAAGATAAATTTCTAATAAGTATTGACAATTGTATTTAAAGTAAACTTGAACCAACCACAGCTTTATTTGAAAATTCCCATATTTTCATAGTGTTTTTTACTACTTTTTCGAGATTCATTGAGATTTGAGCTATATTGATATTTTTCAACATTTTACTGTACATTTGACAACTTTTTTTGATAATTGTATATGATATGACCTGAAATCGGTCATTTGATTAAGACATTTTTTTTTAATTTGCATTGACAAAGGTATTAGAAGTAAAATTAAAACAACCAGAGCTTTATTTAAAAATTTCAACATTTTCTCAGTAACATTTTTTTCAGAAACATGAGAAAGTTTTACTACTTTTTCGATATTCATTGAGATTTTACCTATATTGATAATTTTTCAACATGTTACTGTTCATTTGACAACTTTTTTTTATAATTGTTTATGATGTTATCTTCAATCGGTTATTTGTTCAAGACGATTTTTTTAATTTGCGTTGACAAATGTATTAGTAGCAAAATTGAAACAACCATAGCTTTATTTGAAAGTTGAAACATTTTCTCATTAACATTTTTTTTCAGAAAGATTTACTACTTTTTGGATATTCTTTGAGATTTTACCTATATTGATAATTTTTCAACATTTTACTGTATATTTGACACCTTTTTTGATAATTGTTTATGATGTTACCTTAAATTGGTCATTTGATGAAGACAATTTTCTAATTTGTATTTTCAAATGTATTAGAAGTAAAATTGAAACAACCATAGCTTTATTTAGAAATTTAAATATTTTCTCAGTAACATTTTTTTTCAGTAAGTTTTCTAGTTTTTGGATATTCATTCAGATTTTACCTATATTGATAATTTTTCAAAAATTTACTGTATATTTGACAACTTTTTTGATAATTGATTATGATGTTACCTTAAATCGGTCATTTGATCAAGACAATGTCTAATATGTATTGACAAATGTATTAGAACTATAATTGAAACAACCACAGCTTTATTTAAAAATTACCCATTTTCTCAGTATTATTTTTTCAGTTAATTTTTCTACTTTTTGATATTCATTCAGATTTGACCTTTATTCGTAATTTTTCAACATTTTACTGTTAATTTGACTTTTTTTTTGATAATTGTATATGATGTTACCTTAAATCGGTGATTTGATTAGGACATTTATAATATGAATTGACAATTGCATTAGAAGTAAACTTAAACTAATTACAGTTTTATTCAGAAATTTCAAAATTTTCTCAGTACGATTTTCAGAAAACTTTACTACTTTTTGGATATTCATTCAGATTTTAGCTACATGTATATTGATAATTTTTGAACATTTTACTGTAATTTTGTCATTTTTTTATAACTTATTTGATGCTACCGTAAATCGGTAATTTAATCAAGACAATTTTCTAATATGTATTGACAAATGTTTTAGAAGTAAAATTGAAACATCCACAGCTTTATCTAAAAATTACGCCATTTTCTCAGTAACATTTTTTCAGTAAACTTTACTACTTTTTGATATTCATTTAAATTTGACCTTTATTGGTAATTTTTCAACATTTTACTGTTAATTTGACATTTTTTTGGATAATTGAATACGATATTACTTTAAATCGGTCATTTGATCAAGACAATTTTCTAATATGTATTGACAAATGTATTAGAACTAAAATTGAAACAACCACGGCTTTATTTAAAAATTACCCCATTTTCTCAGTATTATTTTTTCAGTAAATTTTTCAACTTTTTGATATTCATTCAGATTTGACCTTTATTGGTAATTTTGCAACATTTAACTGTTAGTTTGACATTAATTTTGGATAATTGTATATGATGTTTCCTTAAATCGGTCATTTGATCAAGACATTTTCTAATATGTTTTGACAATTGTATTAAAAGTAAATTTAGACTAAATACAGTTTTATTGACAAATTTCAACATTTTCTCAGTACAATTTTCAGTAAACTTTACTCATTTGGGTATTCATTCAGATTTGACCTTTTATGATAATTTTTCAACATTTTACTGTTTATTTGACATTTGTTTGGATAATTGTATACGATGTTACTTTAAATCGGTTATTTAATCAAGACAATTTTCTAATATGTATTGACAAATGTTTTAGAAACAAAATAGAAACAACCACAGGTTCATTTAAAAATTGCAACGTTTTCTCAGTAACATTTTTTTCAGTAAATTTTACTACTTTTTGGATATTCATTTAAACTTTACCTATACTGATAATTTTTCAACATTTTACTGTTCATTTTACACCTTTTTTGATAATTGTTCATGATGTTACCTTAAATCGATCATTTATTTGATCAAGACAATTTTCTAATTAGTATTTACAAATGTATTCGAAGTAAAATTGAAACAACCATAGCTTTATTTAAAAAATTAAATATTTTCTCAGTAACATTTTTTTCAGTATGTTTACTACTTTTTGGATATTCATTCAGATTTTACCTATATTGATAATTTTTCAACATTTTACTGTACATTTGACCATTTTTTTGATAATTGTATATGATATGGCCTGAAATCGATCATTTGATCAAGACAATTTTTTGAATTTGCATTGACAAATGTATTAGTAGTAAAATTGACACAACCATAGCTTTATTTAAAAGTTGAAACATTTTCTCATTAACATTTTTTTCAGAAAGTTTTACTACTTTTTGGATATTCATTGAGATTTTACCTATATTGATAATTTTTCAACATTTTACTGTTCATTTGACACATTTTGGTAATTGTTTATGATGTTACCTTAAATCAGTCATTTGATCATGACAATTTTCTAATTTGTATTTACAAATGTATCAGAAGTAAAATTGAAACAACCATAGCTTTTTATAGAAATTTAAACATTTTCTCAGTAACATTTTTTTTTCAGTATGTTTTCTAGTTTTTGGATATTCATTCAGATTTTACCTATATTGATAATTTTTCAAAAATTTACTGTACATTTGACAACTTTTTTTGATAATTGTTTATGATGTTACCTTCAATCGGTCATTTGATAAAGACAATTTTTTAATTTGTGTTTACAAATGTATTAGAAGTAAAATTGAAAGAACTAGAGCTTTATTTAAAAATTGAAACATTTTCTCAGTAACATATTTTTCAGTAAGTTTTACTATTTTTTGGATATTCATTCAGATTTTACCTATAATAATAATTTTTGAACATTTTACTGTAAATTTGTCATTTTTTTTTTATAATTAATTTGATGTTACCTTAAATCGTATATTTGCTCAAGATAATTTTCTAATAAGTATTGACAATTGTATTTAAAGTAAACTTGAACCAACCACATTTTTATTTGAAAATTCCCATATTTTCTTAGTGTTTTTTACTACTTTTTTTTAGATTCATTGAGATTTGAGCTATATTGATATTTTTCAACATTTTACTGTACATTTGACAACCTTTTTTGATAATTGTATATGATATGACCTGAAATCGATCATTTGATTAAGATATTTTTTTTTAATTTGCATTGACAAAGGTATTAGAAGTAAAATTAAAACAACCAGAGCTTTATTTAAAAATTTCAACATTTTCTAAGTAACATTTTTTTTCAGAAACATGAGAAAGTTTTACTACTTTTTCGATATTCATTGAGATTTTACCTATATTGATAATTTTTCAACATGTTACTGTACATTTGACAACTTTTTTTAATAATTGTTTATGATATTACCTTCAATCGGTCATTTGATCAAGACAATTTTTTTAATTTGCATTGACAAATGTATTAGTAGCAAAATTGAAACAACCATAGCTTTATTTAAAAGTTGAAACATTTTCTAAGTAACATTTTTTTCAGTATGTTTACTACTTTTTGGATATTCATTCAGATTTAACCTATATTGATAATTTTTCAACATTTTACTGTACATTTGACAACTTTTTTTGATAATTGTTTATGATGTTACCTTCAATCGGTCATTTGATATAGACAATTTTTTAATTTGTGTTTACAAATGTATTAGAAGTAAAATTGAAAGAACTAGAGCTTTATTTAAAAATTGAAACATTTTCTCAGTAACATTTTTTTCAGTAAGTTTTACTATTTTTTGGATATTCATTCAGATTTTACCTATAACAATAATCTTTGAACATTTTACTGTAAATTTGTCATTTTTTTTTTTGATAATTAATTTGATGTTACCTTAAATCGTATATTTGCTCAAGATAATTTTCTAATAAGTATTGACAATTGTATTTAAAGTAAACTTGAACCAACCACAGCTTTATTTGAAAATTCCCATATTTTCTTAGTGTTTTTTACTACTTTTTCGAGATTCATTGAGATTTGAGCTATATTGATCTTTTTCAACATTTTACTGTATATTTGACAACTTTTTTTGATGATTGTATATGATATGACCTGAAATCGATCATTTGATTAAGATATTTTTTTTAATTTGCATTGACAAAGGTATTAGAAGTAAAATTAAAACAACCAGAGCTTTATTTAAAAATTTCAACATTTTCTAAGTAACATTTTTTTTCAGAAACATGAGAAAGTTTTACTACTTTTTCGATATTCATTGAGATTTTACCTATATTGATAATTTTTCAACATGTTACTGTACATTTGACAACTTTTTTTTAATAATTGTTTATGATATTACCTTCAATCGGTCATTTGATCAAGACAATTTTTTTAATTTGCATTGACAAATGTATTAGTAGCAAAATTGAAACAACCATAGCTTTATTTAAAAGTTGAAACATTTTCTAAGTAACATTTTTTTCAGTATGTTTACTACTTTTTGGATATTCATTCAGATTTAACCTATATTGATAATTTTTCAACATTTTACTGTACATTTGACAACTTTTTTTGATAATTGTTTATGATGTTACCTTCAATCGGTCATTTGATATAGACAATTTTTTAATTTGTGTTTACAAATGTATTAGAAGTAAAATTGAAAGAACTAGAGCTTTATTTAAAAATTGAAACATTTTCTCAGTAACATTTTTTTCAGTAAGTTTTACTATTTTTTGGATATTCATTCAGATTTTACCTATAACAATAATCTTTGAACATTTTACTGTAAATTTGTCATTTTTTTTTTTGATAATTAATTTGATGTTACCTTAAATCGTATATTTGCTCAAGATAATTTTCTAATAAGTATTGACAATTGTATTTAAAGTAAACTTGAACCAACCACAGCTTTATTTGAAAATTCCCATATTTTCTTAGTGTTTTTTACTACTTTTTCGAGATTCATTGAGATTTGAGCTATATTGATCTTTTTCAACATTTTACTGTATATTTGACAACTTTTTTTGATGATTGTATATGATATGACCTGAAATCGATCATTTGATTAAGATATTTTTTTTAATTTGCATTGACAAAGGTATTAGAAGTAAAATTAAAACAACCAGAGCTTTATTTAAAAATTTCAACATTTTCTAAGTAACATTTTTTTTCAGAAACATGAGAAAGTTTTACTACTTTTTCGATATTCATTGAGATTTTACCTATATTGATAATTTTTCAACATGTTACTGTACATTTGACAACTTTTTTTAATAATTGTTTATGATGTTACCTTCAATCGGTCATTTGATCAAGACAATTTTTTTAATTTGCATTGACAAATGTATTAGTAGCAAAATTGAAACAACCATAGCTTTATGTAAAAGTTAAAACATTTTCCATTAACATTTTTTTCAGAAAGTTTTACTACTTTTTAGATATTCATTGAGATTTTACCTATATTGAAAATTTTTCAACATTTTACTGTACATTTGACACCTTTTTTGAAAATTGTTTATGATGTTACCTCAAATCGGTCATTTGATCAAGACAATTTTCTAATTTGTATTTACAAATGTATCAGAAGTAAAATTGAAACAACCATATTTTATTTAAAAATTTAAACATTTTCTCAGTAACATTTTTTTTCAGTATGTTTACTACTTTTTTGATATTCATTCAGATGATACCTATATTGATAATTTTCAACATTTTACTGTACATTTGACAATTTTTTTGATGATTGTTTATGATGTTACCTTAAATCGGTCATTTGATCAAGACAATTTCCTAATTTGTATTTACAAATGTATTAGAGGTAAAATTGAAACAACCATAGCTTTATTTAAAAATTTCAACATTTTCTCAGTAACATTTTTCAGTAAATTTTACGTCTTTTGGGTCTTCATTCAGATTTTAGCTATATTGATATTTATTCAACATTTAACTGTAAATTATTATTTTTTTTTGATAATTAATTTGATGTTACCTTAAATCGTATATTTGCTCAAGATAAATTTCAAATAAGTATTGACAATTGTATTTAAAGTAAACTTGAACCAACCACAGCTTTATTTGAAAATTCCCATATTTTCTTAGTGTTTTTTACTACTTTTTCGAGATTCATTGAGATTTGAGCTATATTGATATTTTTCAACATTTTACTGTACATTTGACAACTTTTTTGATGATTGTTTATGATGTTACCTTAAATTGGTCATTTGATCAAGACAATTTCCTAATCTGCATTTACAAATGTATTAGAGGTAAAATTGAAACAACCATAGCTTTATTTAAAAATTTCAACATTTTCTCAGTAACATTTTTTCAGTAAATTTTACGTCTTTTTGGGTCTTCATTCAGATTTTAGCTATATTGATATTTATTCAACATTTAACTGTAAATTATTTATTTTTTTTTATAATTAATTTTATGTTACCTTAAATCGTATATTTGCTCAAGATAAATTTCTAATAAGTATTGACAATTGTATTTAAAGTAAACTTGAACCAACCACAGCTTTATTTGAAAATTCCCATATTTTCTTAGTGTTTTTTACTACTTTTTCGAGATTCATTGAGATTTGAGCTATATTGATATTTTTCAACATTTTACTGTACATTTGACAACTTTTTTTGATAATTGTATATGATATGACCTGAAATCGGTCATTTGATTAAGACATTTTTTTTAATTTGCATTGACAAAGGTATTAGAAGTAAAATTAAAACAACCAGAGCTTTATTTAAAAATTTCAACATTTATTGCTCATTTTGAAATGAGACATATTAACATTTGTGGAGTAATTTTTGGTGCACTCCAAAATTCCTTTATTTGTTTAAAATATTAAGCTTAAATCTTAATGTAAATTATCCATACATATCAATAAATAGAGACACGTTTCATCGGTAATACTCTTTCGTAATAATTAGTTTGGCGAAATGACGGTCTTGACCAGAGTTCAACATGTAGATCACTGATAAGGTATAAGTTTGTTGTTCTATCTTAGTGTGTAGAATATCCAGTGACAGGTAAGTACAGTGTTCAAATTAAGGCATCAATAAAATGTTCAACTAATCAAAACATTTACGGAATAAATGAACACGTATAGAGGGGCGAAATAATTTATTATAAAACATTCCTCTACAGCCAAATTGTATAAAAACATGATACTAAAATCTTTAAAGAATGTATCACAATCACTTTCATTATCATAACTTGGGTCTTGAATTGATTTATACTCGAACATCTTTACCAGACTTTTCTTGTACTAATGCAAATCTGATGCGATTACAACGCATCATTAAGATTGGTGTAGCTCTAGGCAGTCCGTATTCAGAATATAAAGTTAATTAAACAAGAATACAATTCCAGTAATCATAAACTGTACAAACATAGCTACCTATCAACAAAGTTAATCAAGTTTTGAAAACATTGAATTTATCATCGGTCAACAGATTAAAAAAACAAAGAATACAATCAGGCAATACAATGTATATATAGAAATAAATGACGTGAACACCGAATATTTTGACGTTTTATAACCACCCGACCCACTCTTAATAGATTCAAATGTACATTCCGTAATTGACTTTATCTATCAAAACATTAAAGTGGTTTCTTTTTTCTATATTTTACTGTTTCTGCATTGTTATGATAGTTTATTCAAAATAAGGTTGAAGTGTTTCGTTTAATCACACAAAGAATTTCCCTGGATTTCGTGGGTTTAGGAGAACCGCGATTTAAAATTTTTAACGAATTAAAAATTTCCTAAACAAATACATGAAGACTTTGCAAGAACCACGAAATTAAATATTCACGAAACTTCAAGTCTATCTCAATCCATGAAAATTGGTACCAAAGTCATATATGACCATCAGTATCCACACTTAATTGAGCCCAGTGATAAATTTGCATAACAAAAAAAAAATAAATCACCTGGCCAACAATAAAACAAAGTGTGCAAACAGATACATAGAATATTGTTCCCATCACTGAATGTCAATAAAACAAAGATACTGTGTATGACTGAATAAAAACTCATTTAAAATACCGGGCTAATAATTTGTTGCACCGGGTGAGGGTCTTCGATCTTTGAAAGGTACTTAATTCTACTAAAATTTTATGAATGTTCCAATTTGAGATTGCATACCAAAGAGATAGATGATGGTGATTCACTTGCTATGTTTTCTGCCTGCAATTGTGGGTGCACTCGATTTCATACCCATGGTTCGGGTGACGAATGCTGGTAATGGAGGATTCAATGGACACTTCATATTCAACCTGACAGAAGATTTAGTTGGATGGAAAATTCAAATTGATTTTTCCAAGGCAGTCACGGGATTAACGGTATGACGATATTTGTTTTTTTTTTATGTTAAGTTGCATTTTTTCCGCTTGACTCACATAAACATTTTATAATACACATTTTGAGTGTTTCGTGTAAATTGTTTATACCTCAGTAATTTATCAAGTATGTGGTCTCATATAATTGATACATCACAATAATGTTATTTGCCATTTTGTCTGTGGAGGCAACATACATATCGGTAATTGAGAGTGTGCTTAGCAATTTGTTGGTGTTTAAAGATCTATCTGACACACAAAAGCGATAACCTTTATAAAAATTTTGATCCTTAGGCAATAAACACAATATTAATATTAACTACATTGTATCTGACAAATATGACCAAAAAACAATTGCAGTAAACATTTCTGTGTTGCGTACGTATTAGAGTCCCGACAACAAATCTTGCTTTTGAGTGTGCGTTCGCTGGCGTTGGCTTTGTATTCATATGTTATCTTCCAAACTAAGTATTTATTTGTTAGAACCACAAAACCGTCGTACAAGTAAAATTATTGTGAATTTTAAACCCTAAATGAACCTACTAATTAATTTTGCATACCCTGAAATTCCTTATTTCAACATTAATATTATGTTTGTTAGTTGATGGACTGTTAATCAGTCCGTATCAAGATTTACTATTTTACCATTAAATACATATACAAATCAATCCTTATATGATTTACTAACATTGATTTCATGGCAATCCTCTTCTAGTCGTTTACTTTTCTACATTTCAGTCGCCAGTGGGTTTAGAATATGTAAAAGATTCCAGCAATGAAACAGTCCATTATCTCGTTAACAAAGACCACACGGGCATTCAGACGACTAATCCCCAGTTCGATGTTATGGTACAAGGAACAATGAAGGACGGGAATGTTCCCTCTGCACAAGCGTATTTGCAAAACATGGGACATGACAATTTCAAACCTCCAATACCCTCGAATAGTAAGTAACTGCTTCAGAATTAATAATACCGGGATATTACTGTCCTTTATGATTCCATAGATCTGGTTTATATTATCTTTCAGGCATAGTTAAAAAGATCTTTCGATCGATATACGATGTTGTTTGGCAATTTCCGTCGTCATTATGTAAGAAAAGGGGCTGTTAGTATCAGCCAATGTGACATTACGATAGTTGTTCAAGAACGATATAGGGGTTGTCTGATCAATTGATAAAGCATATGTTGCATTGATTATGAAAAAAACCTTCGTTTTAATTAACTTTGAAAATTATATTTGTAGCCGATGGTACAAAATACAATTACGACGAAGTTCTAATGAAATCAATCATGTTCTATCTCGCTCAACGGTCTGGCAAACTTCCTGCTGATAATCCAATACCATGGAGAGAAGACTCAGCACTAAATGACAGAGGACAAAACGGAGAGGATTTAACTGGAGGATGGTATGATGGTATGTTCAATTTCTGCACTTAAACAAAATCACATAAAAGATCACCCACACAAAACGACCGCTCCCTAAACAAATAGCAAACTAAAATATCAAATTACATCAAACGAATGGAAGACAACTGTCATAGTCCTGACTTAGTACATGTATTCTATTTTGTAGAAAATTTGTGGTTTCAAAGCAAGCTAAACATTTCACTTATCACATTCGCATAAAATTCCATTATATTGACAACGACGTGTAAACTAAACAAACCGATATAATAGGTAAACATGTAATAAATAGGGGAACATCAGTCAACATTGTGTAATAATCTCTTTTACTATAAAAAAAAATCAACAAAGAAAAGCATAAATGTATATAAACAAAGCAAATAAGCAAAAACGAAAGACAATGATACAAAATTTAACATAGCACAATAACACAATGACAGGATGTACTAGTACCGAGCCACGACAAATAGTTTTACCCAGCTAATCATTACTTCCATAAGTTCAACGTCTTAGTTCTGGTTGTGTGTACATGTGTATAAGCTATCCACAGAATGGCCTTCAATCATTTTTGTTCAAAGTGGGGCGTTAGTTTTGATGTGGGGTGTACATGTACACATTCACAGCCCCTTTCGGATAGAACTTGGAGGTTACATTTGATGCCTCGAAAAGAGACAAATAATATCAACATACCACGTTGTAATATGAATTCCTGGAATATAGTACTAGTTTAAAAAAAAAATACATATAAATTTCTTTTCATAATGGATCTTATTGCAGCTGGTGATCATGTCAAATTTGGACTTCCACAAGCCAGTGCTGTGACTTTGTTAACCTGGGGTCTCCTTCAATACAAAGATGCATACAATGCCAGCGGACAATTGAATGAAATGTACGACTGCATTCGTTGGTCGCTAGAATGGTTACTCAAATGTCATACTGGAAAAAATGAACTTTATATTCAAGTATGTTTAACAACATAAACAGGTTATGCAAAGTTATGTATACTGAATCTTTGAAAATCCTTGTAATACCCATTGTTCCTGGTACGTCTGTAAAGACGTAGGATAATCGGATTGTCAGTTTGCCAACATTCAGAGAAACACAAGTAAAAAATAATATTTTACTAAAACAAAACTAAACAAAATCAAACACAATTATAACATGCAAATGAATACAAATAAACAAAATAAACAACTGAAATGTTAGTTAGTATAAATTGAAACTAATCAGAAAAATGTCTTATCACATCTGCTACCGTACACTCTGTTTGCGTTCAAAATCTAGGACGTTGCTTGGAACATCAAATACTTTAAATTGAATTATTCTAAACTTTCACTATTTAATATTGACTTGTATACACTTTTAACACCAATAAGATGTATTGCTCACTATATATTCACTTAAGAAATATTTCACTAATTGCATATCTTTTATATCGATATGCCACTTCCGGTAAATCAAACAAAATATATTTGTCACAATCACAGCTGCAGGAGAAAAATACTACAACATTGCCAAAAAAAAAAATAATAATGTCCACACCATCCTTTAATAAGAATGAACAGTGATTACTATTTGTTTTGAGACTGAAGCGAATTGAGAAAAAATATTTTGAAATCTGCTGATGAATAAACCTTTTTCATATACATGTATATATAAGACCGTTAGTTTTCTCGTTTTAATTGTTTAATATTTGTCATTTCGGGACTCTATAGCTGACTATACAGTATGAGCTTTGCTTATTTTTGAAGGCCGTACTGTGGTCTATAGTTATTATCTGTGTCATTTGATCTCTTGTGCTTAGTTGTCTCATTAGCAATCACAATTGATGTTTGATTCATTTTTTTTTCAAATCCGGCGGTTGATCGAGTTGGAGAGAGAGAGGCAGTTTTGACAAAATCAAACACTAACAGATTTCATTTACAATGTTGGTAAATTAACAAATGTTCTTATTAAAAGGTAGGAGATGGTAACCTTGATCACTCTTTCTGGGGAAGACCAGAGGACATGACGATGGATAGACCATCATTTAAAGTGACATCTGATAAACCAGGAAGTGACGTAGCTGGGGAATACGCAGCCGCAATGGCTGTTGCATCAATTGTTTTTAAAGACAAAGGTTGTACATTCTACATTTATTTATTATTTAAACAAAAGTTGGATACTTTTGAATATATTTAACTTACTTTAACATTTAACTTGTAATATATGCACGGGGATAACTTCAATATTTTTTTGGTAGGGTGTGCCATTTTTGTCTTAAAAATAACCGTACCCATTTTAATATAACATTCACTGAAATTCAGTACCTATAGTTATATAAATATTTAAGAAAGAATGACCTATACTTATATACAATATTTAAAATATGACCCATGCTAATATATGAGCCATAACTCATCATCACTCATAATTCATAAATATACCAGCTACCCTTAAGTTTTTATATATGAATTGACATCGTTTGGTGCACATATATTTTATCGTTATATATACGCATGGATTCTCAATAGCATATTTATATATGATATGTAGATCATATCCCAACTCAATATACAGGTATCAAACGTAAATGCATTTTAATATAGGATGTCATTAAAAAGGAGGGTCATTTTTATATAAAAAATTATGACCCATATTTTTGGCACATCCCCGTATACCAAATAATAGGAACTTACCCCCCCCCCCCCCCGGAAATATATGACACCTGTCGACAAGACATTGTTAGAACAAAGCCTTTGCTCATATCTAAATATTAATGAAATAATGTCAGAATGAAGCTATATTTTCATTCTTTAAAAGTATTTAATAGAATCCAAGATTCAGTTTACCCTAAAAAAGGTACGTTTCAATGCAAATATAGATATGATTGTGGACTTTGTAATGATAAAAAGATCAAAACAAGCAAGTTTTGGCAGTTTAGTATTTTGGTCAGCCAAGAATTTAAATCATAAGTGCACACTTTGTGACATATGATATACTTTATTACGTAAGTAAATACAGCTCATAGGATTGAGACTCGTATAAATAAACATCAAATCAAATATAAATGATATACTTATTTCGATATTGTTTTAGTCAATAAACATTGCTACAATTTTAATTGACTGTGTTTAGTCCTATTGATTGTTTGTATCGTTCACCTATCATGTGTTCAAAGAATCAAGCTTGCCCTGTTATGAAAAAAACTGAAAATTACTCGATTCAATATGTGGCATTGAAGTGAAAGCTCGTCACTTGACTATAAATGTAAAACGTTTATTAAGTTATACAAACAGAAATCAAGTGGTTTTACATCTAGATTTGTCGTCGACTTCATAATTTATTTTAAGTTTTTGATTTGTTTGGATTCAAACGACGATGATAAACGAGTCTTAAACATGTTAAATAGACGAAACGTGCGTCTGACGTTCTAAATTATAATAAAATTGAGTATGGAAATGGGGAACGTGTCAAAGAGTCAACAACCCGACCATAGAAAAAACAACAGCTGAAGGTCACCAACAGGTCTTCAAAGTAGCGAGAAATTCCAACACCCGAAGGCGTCCTTCAGCTGGCGTCTAAACAAATATATACTAGTTCAGTGATAAGGAACGCCATACTAATTTCCAAATTGTACACAAGAAACTAAAATTAAAATAATACAAGACTAACAAAGGCCAGAGGCTCCTGACTTGGGACAGGCGCGTAACTGCGGCGGGGTTAAACATGTTTATGAGATCTCAACCCTCCCCCTATACCTCTAGCCAATGTAGAAAAGTAAACGCATAACTATAAGCACATTTAAAATTCAGTTCAAGAGAAGTCCGAGTCTGATGTCAGAAGATGTAACCAAAGAAAATAATCAAAATGACAATAATACATAAATAACAACAGACTGCTAGCAGTTAATTGACATGCCTTATAATTATAAGCCTTTTTTTATTTTTTTTTTAACAGAGTTATTAAAATGATTACCACAGGTTCAACCCACCATTTTTGTCTTTCAAAAATGTCCTGTACCAAGTCGGGAATATGGTCATTATTATATTATAGTTCGTTACTGTGTGTGTTACATTTTAACGTTGTGTTTCTTTTGTGTCGTTTGTTTTCTCTTATATTTGAGTGTGAATTCACATTATTATAAGACGTGTCACGGTACTTTTCCAAAATTCATGTATTTAGTTTCAATGTTATATTTGTTATTGGCATCGGATTTTGTCTAATGCTTAGTTCGTTTCTGTGGGTCCTACATTACAATGTTGTGTCGTCATTTTCTTGTATTTAATGCGTTTCCCTCGGTTTTGATTTATGACCCAGATTTGTTATTGTCTATCGATTTATGAGTTTTGTACATCGGTATACTACTGTTGCCTTTAGATCTAGCGAATGTTTTAACTCAAGTAAAGCTAGCAAAAATTTATGTTTTGTTGTTGTCTTATAGTTTATAGAAGTTCAAATATACATCGTCTAAAGTTCCCTACGATGAATATGATATACTAAAATTATTCATACAGAAATCAAGTGCCTTTAGATCAAGATTCCCAAGGGACAGTTTGGAAAATAGTACAGTGGGCGCTGAATCCTATGTGAAAATATCCATATATATATATATATATATATATATATAACTGAAGACACGTGTACTCGGTTATATCCTTTGAGACGATTGGCATTGGACGGAATGACCTGTGTTCAAAATGTGGATCATTGATAAAGTATTGGTATGTTATGATATCTTAAACTATTGAGAATGGAAATGGGGAATGCGTCAAGGAGACAACAACCCGACCATAGAAAAGACAACAGCCGAAGTCAGTTTGTGGAATATCTTTTGACATGTAGTATTTTGTTCAAGGTTTAGGTGCCGTATATTATTATGAAACATTTTTCTATTTAACACCTGTCCAGTGTCAAAATATTTCACATATCCCACAGGACAACACCAAAAAAAAAACCAAACTAATCAGTAGATGTTCCAAAGATATATAAATATCACATATTATGTAATGCTGATCTCTCCAGGCAAAGGGCGGGAATTTTGCAATGTAAAATTATATCTACACACTATTGCAAATCAAGATCAGATACATGTATAGGCAAGTCTAATGAGAAAAGAGAACTTGTAATGCAATGCATTGTGTGATGAAAAATGTTATGCTCTCTTTACGTCAATGACCAATACAAAAAACCATTTGAATATCGTGGTTTAAATTGACAAATTTAAAGTAAAATATGAAAAAAATATCAATAAGGTAACATCCGAATGAATATTCAAAAAGTGGTTAAATTGAATAAAAAATCTTGGAATGTTTTGATAAAGCTGTGGTTGGTTCTAGTTTTCTACTGATCAAATGACCGATTTAAGGTAACATAAAAAAAAATATCAAAAAAATTGACAAATTTACAGTAAAATATGAAAAAATAGCAATAAGGTAACATTCGAATCATCATCCAAAAAGTGGTTACAGCGAATGAAAAATGTTGATATTTTTTTTATAAAGCTGTCGTTGGTTCATGTTTTCTTCTTGATCAAATGACCGATTTAAGGTAATATCAAAAAAATTATCCAAAATATTGACAAATTTAAAGAAAATATGAAAATAATATCAATAAGGTATCATCCGAATGAATATTCAAAAAGTGGTTAAATTGAATAAAAATTCTTGAAATGTTTTGATAAAGCTGTGGTTGGTTCAAGTTTTCTTCTTGATCAAATGACCGATTTAAGGTAACATCAAAAAATTATAAAAAAAATTGACAAATTTACAGTAAAATATGAAAAAATAGCAATAAGGTAACATTCGAATCATCATCCAAAAAGTGGTTACAGCGAATGAAAAATGTTGATATTTTTTTAATAAAGTTGTGGTTGGTTCAAGTTTTCTTTTTGATCAAATGACCGATTTAAGGTATCATCTAAAAATTATCAAAAAATTGACTTCTTGATCAAATGACCGATTTAAGGTAACATCAAAAAATTATAAAAAAAAATTGACAAATTTACAGTAAAATATGAAAAAAATATCAATAAGGTAACATCCGAGTCAACATTCAAAAAGTGGTTACAGTGAATGAAAAACGTGGATATTTTTTATAAAGCTGTGGTTGGTGCATGTTTTCTTTTTGATCAAATGACCGATTTAAGGTAACATAAAAAAAATTATCCAAAATATTGACAAATTTACAGTAAAATATGAAAAAAATATCAATAAGGTAACATCCGAATCAATATCCAAAGTGTGGTTATATTGAATAAAAAATGTTGATATTTTTTAATAAAGCTGTGGTTGGTTTAAATTTTCTTCTTGATCAAATGACCGATTTAAGGTGACATCTAAAAACTATCAAAAAAATTGACTTCTTGATCAAATGACAGATTTAAGGTAACATAAAAAAAAATTAACAAAAAATTGACAAATTTACAGTAAAATATGAAAAAAATATCAATAAGGTAACATCCGAATCAATATCCAAAAAGTGGTCAAATTGAATGAAAAATGTTGATATGAAAAAAATATCAATAAGGTAACATCCGAATGAATATTCAAAAAGTTGTTAAATTGAATAAAAAATCTTGAAATGTTTTGATAAAGCTGTGGTTGGTTCAAGTTTTCTTCTTAATCAAATGACCGATTTAAGGTAACATGAAAAAAATTATCAAAAAAATTGACAAATTTACAGTAAAATATGAAAAAAATATCAATAAGGTAACATACGAATCAATATATAAAAAGTGGTTAAATTGAATGAAAAATGTTGATATTTTTTAATAAAGTTGTGGTTGGTTCAAGTTTTCTTCTTGATCAAATGACCGATTTAAGGTAACTTCAAAAAATTATCAAAAAAATTGACAAATTTACAGTAAAATATGAAAAAAATATCAATAAGGTAACATCCGAATCAATATCCAAAAAGTGGTTAAGGTTTATGTACCCTTCTGTAGCCATTTTTGTACGAATTTTTAAAACTTCAATTAAATCAAAACTACAGATATAATAAATAATAGAGATGGGCCATTAAGTTCATATTCTAAGGGGAAACTTGATGCAAAGCATTATTTTTTACTGTTTCATTGCATTTGATAGAAAAAGAGGACTTTGTGGCAAATAAATCAAGATTTTTATAGAAAATCCACAGCCTTTAATACAGAGATTTTTGTTATAAAATTTGAAACATAAATTACTCGCTTGATTTTCTATGACGTGCTAGTGTTTATTTTTTACAAAAAGTTCTAAGCAACCAGTAAATTCCTAAACACCTCGTGCTGAGTCACTAAAGTCGAGCGCACCCTAAAAGGTGTACTTGATTTTGGCCATATTTATATTTGTTTTAACCAATAACTACATTTATAAACTTGTTTTAAGGAAATCAATGCTAGCACTGCATGCAATAATCCTATATCTATCAGTCATCAAATTGCCATATATGAGAGTACAAGAATAAAGGCTGTAGATTTTCTATAAAAATCTTGATTTATTTGCCACAAAGTCCTCTTTTTCTATTAAATGCAATGGAACAGTAAAAAATAATGCTTTGCATCAAGTTTCCCATTGGAATATGTACAAAATGGCCTATCTCTATTATTCATTATATCTGTAGTTCTGATACAATTGAGGTTTGAAAAGTTCGTACAAAAATGGCTACAGAAGGGTACATAAACCTTAAATTGAATGAAAAATGTTGATATTTTTAATAAAGCTGTGGTTGGTTCTCATTTTCTTCTTGATCAAATGACCGATTTAAGGTATCATCTAAAAATTATCAAAAAATTGACTTCTTGATCAAATGACAGATTTCAGGTAGCATCAATAAATTATCAAAAAATTGAAAATTTACAGTAAAATATGAAAAAATTATCAATAAGGTAACATCTGAATCAATAGCCAAAAAGTGGTTAAATTGAATAAAAAATGTTGATATTTTGTAATAAAGTTGTGGTTGGTTCAAGTTTTCTTCTTGATCAAATGACCGATTTAAGGTAACTTCAAAAAATTATCAAAAAAATTGACAAATTTACAGTAAAATATGAAAAAAATATCAATAAGGTAACATCCGAATCAATATCCAAAAAGTGGTTAAATTGAATGAAAAATGTTGATATTTTTCATAAAGCTGTGGTTGGTTCAAGTTTTCTTCTTGATCAAATGACCGATTTAAGGTAACATCTAAAAATTATCAAAAAATTGACTTCTTGATCAAATGACAGATTTAAGGTAACATCAAAAAAAAATTATCAAAAAATTTACAAATTTACAGTAAAATATGAAAAAAATATCAATAAGGTAACATCCGAATCAATTTCCAAAAAGTGGTTAAATTGAATGAAAAATGTTGAGATGAAAAAAATATCAATAAGGTATCATCCGAATGAATATTCAAAAAATGGTTAAATTGAATAAAAATCTTTAAATGTTTTGATAAAGCTGTAGTTGTGTTAAGTTTTTTTCTTGATCAAATGACCGATTTAGGTAACATCAGAAAAAATTATCAAAATAATTGACTTCTTGATCAAATGACCGATTTAAAGTAACATAAAAAAAAAATATTAAAAAAATGTTGATATGAAAAAAATATCAATAAGGTAACATCCGAATGAATATTCAAAAAGTGGTTAAATTGAATAAAAAATCTTGGAATGTTTTGATAAAGCTGTGGTTGGTTCTAGTTTTCTTCTTGATCAAATGACCGATTTAAGGTAACATAAAAAAAAATATCAAAAAAATTGACAAATTTACAGTAAAATATGAAAAAATAGCAATAAGGTAACATTCGAATCATCATCCAAAAAGTGGTTACAGCGAATGAAAAATGTTGATATTTTTTTTATAAAGCTGTCGTTGGTTCATGTTTTCTTCTTGATCAAATGACCGATTTAAGGTAATATGAAAAAAATTATCCAAAATATTGACAAATTTAAAGAAAATATGAAAATAATATCAATAAGGTATCATCCGAATGAATATTCAAAAAGTGGTTAAATTGAATAAAAAATCTTGAAATGTTTTGATAAAGCTGTGGTTGGTTCAAGTTTTCTTCTTGATCAAATGACCGATTTAAGGTAACATCAAAAAAATTATCAAAAAAATTGACAAATTTACAGTAAAATATGAAAAAAATATCAATAAGGTAACATCCGAGTCAACATTCAAAAAGTGGTTACAGTGAATGAAAAACGTGGATATTTTTTATAAAGCTGTGGTTGGTGCATGTTTTCTTTTTGATCAAATGACCGATTTAAGGTAACATCAAAAAAATTATCCAAAATATTGACGAATTTACAGTAAAATATGAAAAAAATATCAATAAGGTATCATCCGAATGAATATTCAAAAAGTGGTTCAATAGAATAAAAAATCTTGAAATGTTTGGATAAAGCTATTGTTGGTTCAAGTTTTTTTCTTCGTCAAATGACAGATTTAAGGTAACATCAAAAAAATTATGAAAAAAATTGACCAATTTCCAGTAAAATATGAAAAAAATATCAATAAGGTAACATCCGAATCAATATCCAAAGTGTGGTTATATTGAATAAAAAATGTTGATATTTTTTAATAAAGCTGTGGTTGGTTCAAATTTTCTTCTTGATCAAATGACCGATTTAAGGTGACATCTAAAAACTATCAAAAAAATTGACTTCTTGATCAAATGACAGATTTAAGGTAACATAAAAAAAAATTAACAAAAAATTGACAAATTTACAGTAAAATATGAAAAAAATATCAATAAGGTAACATCCGAATCAATATCCAAAAAGTGGTCAAATTGAATGAAAAATGTTGATATGAAAAAAATATCAATAAGGTAACATCCGAATGAATATTCAAAAAGTTGTTAAATTGAATAAAAAATCTTGAAATGTTTTGATAAAGCTGTGGTTGGTTCAAGTTTTCTTCTTAATCAAATGACCGATTTAAGGTAACATGAAAAAAATTATCAAAAAAATTGACAAATTTACAGTAAAATATGAAAAAAATATCAATAAGGTAACATACGAATCAATATATAAAAAGTGGTTGAATTGAATGAAAAATGTTGATATTTTTTAATAAAGTTGTGGTTGGTTCAAGTTTTCTTTTTGATCAAATGACCGATTTAAGGTATCATCTAAAAATTATCAAAAAATTGACTTCTTGATCAAATGACAGATTTCAGGTAGGATCAATAAATTATCAAAAAATTGACAAATTTACAGTAAAATATGAAAAAAATATCAATAAGGTAACATCTGAATCAATAGCCAAAAAGTGTTCAATTGAATAAAAAATGTTGATATTTTGTAATAAAGTTGTGGTTGGTTCAAGTTTTCTTCTTAATCAAATGACAGATTTAAGGTAACATCAAAAAAAAAATATCAAAAAATTTACAAATTTACAGTAAAATATGAAAAAAATATCAATAAGGTAACATCCGAATCAATTTCCAAAAAGTGGTTAAATTGAATGAAAAATGTTGATATGAAAAAAATATCAATAAGGTATCATCCGAATGAATATTCAAAAAATGGTTAAATTGAATAAAAATCTTAAAATGTTTTGATAAAGCTGTAGTTGGTTCAAGTTTTTTTCTTGATCAAATGACCGATTTAAGGTAACATCAGAAAAAATTATCAAAATAATTGACTTCTTGATCAAATGACAGATTTAAAGTAACATAAAAAAAAATTATTGAAAAAATGTTGATATGAAAAAAATATCAATAAGGTAACATCCGAATGAATATTCCAAAAGTGGTTCAATTGAATAAAAAATCTTGGAATGTTTTGATAAAGCTGTGGTTGGTTCTAGTTTTCTTCTTGATCAAATGACCGATTTAAGGTGACATAAAAAAAAATATCAAAAAAATTGACAAATTTACAGTAAAATATGAAAAAATATCAATAAGGTAACATTCGAATCATCATCCAAAAAGTGGTTACAGCGAATGAAAAATGTTGATATTTTTTTATAAAGTGGTTCAATAGAATAAAAAATCTTGAAATGTTTTGATAAAGCTATTGTTGGTTCAAGTTTTTTTCTTCGTCAAATGACCGATTTAAGGTAACATCAAAAAAATTATGAAAAAAATTGACAAATTTACAGTAAAATATGAAAAAAATATCAATAAGGTAACATCCGAATCAATATCCAAAGTGTGGTTATATTGAATTAAAAATGTTGATATTTTTTAATAAAGCTGTGGTTGGTTCAAATTTTTTAGAAAATTTACCGCTTTTTGGATAATTTATTTAGATGTTACCTTAAATTGACCATATTCTGAGGATAATTGTAAATAATACAACAGCAAATCTGATATTGGTGTTTTGATGATTTTTCGACTTTTTACTGAAAATTTGACAATATTTTTGAAAAATGTTATTGATGTTACCTTAAATTGGTCATTTGACCAAGACAATTTTCTAAAATGTATTGATAATTGTATTTGATGTTACCTTAAGTTGGTCATAAGACCGACATACTTTTAAATTTGTATTGACAGTTGTATTTTAATTAAAGGAGTAGGTCCGGTAAGGACCGATTTTGGCCTCAAATTTCAGGTTCATCTGACGAAAGATTTTGACCACTTTTTAAACACTTAAGTGTCTCTTTTATTTGAATTAATTAGTTTATGTGAAAGATTTTAACAAATTTAGTCATTAAAAACGATCCGATTCAAGTTCAAATATGAAAAATCTACCTAATATGCCGAAAAATGTCACTTTTCAGATGGTTTTTGGTAAAAATGAAAGTGGCCGCATCCGTGTTCATCCTCGACCTTTATATATGTTATGTACTATCATAAAATACAACTTACATTTCAATATTAAGGATGAAAACGAATGCGGCCACTTTCGTTTTACACGAAAACCGTCTAAAATTTAACTAAAATGCTAGAATTATGAGGATTTCAGTAATTTAGCATGACTTAATGGTGCTAGTACCGGATATATGTGCATTGTATTGTCAAAAACAGCCAATATTTATGTAGCAGAAGCATTTTACTGTCCAATAAATAATAAAGGTTTACATTTTAACAATTTTGTAAAACTGCTATATTTTGGGGCCAAAAAGGGGTCTTACTGAACCTACTCCTTTGAACCAATCAAACCTTCATTATAAAATTGAAATACTTTCTATTCAAATTTTACCACTTTTTGGATAATTTATTTAGATGTTACCTGAAATTGACCATAATTGTAAATAATACAACGGCAAATCTGATATTGGTATTTTGATCATTTTTCGACATTTTACTGTAAATGTGACATTTTCTAATAATTGTAATTGAAGTTACCTTAAATCGGTCATTTGATCAAGATAATTTTCTAAAATGTATTGATAATTGAATTTGATGTTACCCTAAATTGGTCATGTGACCGATATACTTTTTAATATGTATTGACAGTTGTATTTGAATTCAATTTGAACCAATCAAACCGTCGTTTTAAAATTGTAATACTTTTTTTAGAAAATTTCACCGCTTTTTGGATAATTCATTCAGATGTTACCTTAAATTCACCATATTCTGAGGATAATTGTAAATAATACAACAGCAAATCTGATATTGGTATTTTGATGATTTTTCGACTTTTTACTGTCGATTTGACAATATTTTTTATAAATGTAATTGATAGTACCTTAAATTGGTCATTTGACCAAGACAGGTTTCTTATATGTATTGATAATTGTATTTGTAGTTACCTTAAATCGGTAATATGTCCGAGATACTTTCTAATATGTATTGACAATTGTATTTGAGGTCAATTTGAATCAACCAAATCTTCATTACAGAATAATAATACTTATTTAGTCAGTTTTACCATTTTTTTTATTATTGTAATTGATGCTACGTTTAAGCGTTCATTTGACAAAGACAATTTTCTAATGTTTTTATAATGGTATTTGATGTTACCTTAATTTGGACATTGGACAGATATACTTTTTAAATGTATTTACAGTTGTATCTGAATTCAATTTAACCAATCAAACCTTCATAATAAAATTGTAATATTTTCTATGAAAATTTTACCACTTTTTTGACAATTCATTTAGATGTTACCTTAAATTGACCATATTCTGGGGATATTTGTAAATAATACAACAGCAAATCTGATATTGGTATTTTGATGATTTTTTCGACATTTTACTGTAAACTTGACATTTTTTTATAATTGTAATTGATGTTACCTTTAATCGGTCATTTGAAAAAGACAATTTTCTGAAATGTATTGATAATGGTATTTGATGTTACCTTAAAATGGACATGTGACCGATATACTTTTTAATATGTATTGACAGTTGTATTTGAATTCAATTTGAACCAATCAAACCTTCATTATTAAATTGTAAAACTTTCTATGAAAATTTTACCACTTTTTGGATAATTTGTTTAGATGTTACCTGAAATTGACCATATTCTGAGGATAATTGTAAATAATACAACAGCAAATCTGATATTGCTATTTTGATTATTTTTCGGCATTTTACTGTAAATTTGACATTTTTTTAATAATTGTAATTGTTGTTACCTTAAATCATTCATTTTACCAAGACAATTTTCTAAAATGTATTGATAATTGTATTTGATGTTACCTTAAATTGGTCATGTGACCGATATATTTTTTAATATGTATTGACAGTATTTGAATTCAATTTGAACCAATCACACCAACATTATAAAATTGTAATATTTTTTTTTAAAATTTACCCGCTTTTTGGATAAGTTATTTAGATATTACCTTAAATTGGTCATGACAATTTTCTAAAATGTATTGATAATTGTTTTTGATGTTACCTTAAATTGGTTATGTGACCGATATACTTTTTAATATGTATTGACAGTTGTATTTGAATTCAATTTGAACCAATCAAACCGTCATTTTAAAATTGTAATACTTTTTTAGTTCTTTTTCAGAGCTTCCTGCAGCTTTGGCATGGTCACCGACTGGGATTTCTTGTGCAGATCATAGATGGTCCTCCTCACCACACCTTTGTCGAAATCATCCACCTTCTGAGTCTTGGTGACAGTTTTCTGGATATAATCCTTGTGAATTGACCTTGACCACATCCTGCACCGGATCATTTTCATTGATGTACCCTCTCAGGGTGGACTGTTTAATGCCTGTAATTTTAATTTAGAATGATTTATACAAATTTTAACAATTTTTGTTTTATCAATGCAATACATGAAATGTTATTATATATGTAAATTATGTTGTACAAAACATCAATATTGAAGACTTTCAACATATATTTCATCAATTTTTGTTTTTGCTGAATTTTGATGATGTAACATAAAAAAGTAATATCTTGTCTAGACTTAAGGCCAAAAAAAATTACTAGTTTTCTATTACATCTTTGAAGTTTTTAGTTGATTTTATTTTAGAATGACTTTATTGTTAGAAATTATACCCCATGTAATTAATACTGAAATCCGTCAATTTCTTCTTTTGAAAGAAATAGAATACACATGTAGATGCTAGTATTATATACACAATTGATTTTAAGTGTGCTTATGAAATGTCCAATTGGTTTTTTTTCGAATCAAATTAAAAATTGGTTAACTTTACCTGTTGCTTTCACCACTCTTCTCATTGGGTTTTGAAGCACCCATGGGCGCTTCATACCCTTTTCCATCAGAAAAAAGTTGTACAGTTTTCTCAACAAGTCCTTTGTCTGAAAAGAACATAAAAAATTAGGAAAATTATAATTATGTATCAAAGAATGTTACATTTCAATTTTTTTTTAAAACAAGTGTGGTAAAATTTTATAATGTTTCAAGGAATGTTAAATTTATTTTTTTTTCTAATAAAAAAAGTGCTTGTTAAACATGCTAAGTCAAAGTGACGGCTTTAACAGGTAATTTTTCAACATTTTACTGTTTATTTGACATTTTTTTGATAATTGTATACGGTGTTACTTTAAATCGGTCATATGATCAAGACAATTTTCTATATCTATTGACAAATGTTTAAAAAACAAAATTGAAACAACCACAGGTTTATTTTAAAAATTGCAACGTTTTCTCAGTAACATTTTTTTAGTAAATTTTACTACTTTATAGATATTCATTCCGATGTGATCTTGAATGATAATTTTTTTAACATTTTAGTGTAAATTTGACATTTTTTTGGATAATTGTATACGATGTAACCTTAAATCGGTCATTTGAAGACAATTTTCTTTTATGTATTGACAAATGTATTACAAGTAAAATTGAAACAACCACCTCTAAAATTTAAAATTACACCATTTTCTCAGTAACATTTTTTTTAGTAAACATTTCTACTTTTAGATATTCATTCAGATTTGACCTTTATTGGTAATTTTTCAACATTTTACTGTTAATTTGACATTTTTTTGGATAATTGTATTCGATGTTACTTTAAATCGGTCATTTGATCAAGATAATTTTCTAATATGTATTGACAAATGTATTAGAAGTAAAATTGAAACAACCACAGCTTTATTTAAAAATTTCACCATTTTCTCAGTATTATTTTATTCATTCAGATTTGACCTTTATTGGTAATTTTTCAACATTTTACTGTTAATTTGGTAAAAGATGTACCAACAAAAGATCTTTAATGGATTTAGAGAGGCTAGAATATTGCAGAAGTCAAAGGTCATTGATAAAGTTCATATACATTTACTATAGCAACCCTTACAAAAGAATTTAAGATCAGGTATGATTGGATCTGAATAGGCTAGAATACTGCAGAAGTAAATTGTTCATTCTACGCTTTGCAGATGAGAGATTCAGGCTCATGGGGGCATTTAGTTATTGTGTCATAAGTTGCATTTTCCAAAATCATAGTCAAACTAGGGGCTGTACTTTTTGGTATGGTAAGATTTTGTCTGCAAAATGCACAAAATAGATGATCAGTTTTAGATTTCTTGGGAGTTTTTTGTTACTTAACGATATCTTTCTTACAAGGTTCTGCTCCTGCACCAAATAGCAGATACGTTGAGGGGCAGCACTGGATGGAGACATTTCAGCTATTCTAATACACACAGGTTCAGAGTAGAAAAGGGACGACTTTGCCAACAGGGGATATGATACAATTTCTTTTCCGATTCCTCAATTATTGGTGGAAACAGAACTAGAAAATGAGCAGTTGACCACTAGACCATTGTTAGAACCGGAGAAGCAGCAAAATCGCGGTCAGTCAACACATTTTTACTTCATTAGTCCCAAATTTTGGTTTTCTGAGACTAGCTGGCTTTAGTTCATCATTTCATGAGCCACAAACTGCCTCCAGTTTATCACATCATGAGCCACCAGCTGTATCGCATCATGAGCCACCAGCTGCCCCCAGTGCATCATTCCATCACCACCAGCTGCCAATAGTGGATCTTATGTTGTACATGCTGGCACACGAACTGTTTGTTGCAATTGGAAATTTTATCTTATTTTATGATCTTGTGGACAGCAGTCGCATCAACAATCCTCCCACTCCTATCCCATCTTTCTTATTTTTATGTGAATACAAATAATCACATTACCTGTACAGGTATGTTATGATAATCTAGTTTGACAGACAAAAATCAACAAAACATTCAAAGATTAATAGCTATATTTAATAAACCATATAAAATTACACAAGTAACATTATATTTTTATAACGAAAGTTAGTTAGGAATTAAAAACATAATTAAGATATACCTGGTTGCTTTTGAGTAATTTTTCTGCTATTTAACATCTTTAATCTGTCCCATTTTCTTACATTATCTCTTTTAGTTACTTTATCATAATACTCCACCACTTAAGCCCAAAAGTCACCAAAGAACTCTAATTCATCACTTCCTTCAACATTTAATTTCTGGGCATGCATGAATGACCTCTACAAGAGATAATTTGTTTAAACAAAATCAAATGAATAAGAGAGGATATTTTGTTTGCTTCCTCTTGAATTCTTAATCTTGATTCAGCTGTAGGACTGTAGGTGTCACTCACCCATCTTGTCCAATGGTGTAAGTTTTCCCTGATGCTGTATCAGTCAATCTGTTTGGAGTCACACAAACAACAGTCAGTTGTCAATTCATGTAATAATAACATATCAATATATTAGTATGTTCCCTTGTTACCTCTCGTTTGGATTATGGGAACGCATTGCTGTATGGACTTCCATCAACTACTATTCAAAGATTACAGCGAGTACAAAACATTGCAGCCAGGGTCATTACACGGAGGAGGAAATACGACCACATAACGCCAATCCTAAAGTGTCTACATTGGCTCCCCGTAACATACAGATGCCAATATAGACTCCTCGTCTATGGGTTCAAGGCTTTGCACGAGGAGGTACATTTATTTTACCGGTCTACCTACAAGAACTCGTAAATATATATAAACCAATGCGAACACTCGGATCAGAAAATGCCATGATATTAACAACACCACGTGTGAGAACAAGAACATATGGGGAGAGGATATACGACAAAGCAGCATCCGTTTTATGGAACGATTTACCATGTGCAAACAATCATTGGTTTTACAAGACGTCTGCCTTTGTGTGTACTGTATGACCTTCGCTGGAAATTGAAATTGTTGATCCTGTCCACATATACCATCTAGCACAAGATTTGCATTGATACTCGCTATTCCCCCAAACATTGACTGAGCTAAAGGTCTGGTAATTTTTTGAATAACCTCTTCTCGGGATATATGCTGGTATGAAAATTAATTGGTTGCTGCTTTATGCAGTCACTATATATATATTATTTTGTATCGCAATAATTTATATGTTTTTCTTTATCTTGCAGATCTCAAAAGTACAGGCGGCTACCGCAAAAAAGCTACAGCTAACCCATGGAACAGGAAGAATATTGATTGATTGTTGGTTGCTTAACGTCCAGTGGCAAATATCTCATGCATATTCAGGACGAGAACAAGTTCACAATAAATACAAAAGGTAGGTTGATACATTAGAGGCCATCGGGAATGATCGTCGGGGAAATTTGGACTGCCAATGGACAATGAGGGTATATTGGATAGAAACAGAAATTTTGCTTTGCAACAGGCTACCTACGGACCCCTCATAGCGTTGTTGCAAGGGTTCTTAACGTGCAAAGAGCGTGGCACTCTCTTTAAACGAGGCATCGGATTTAACGCCCCCTTCTGACCGGACGAAACTGCCAACTTGATACATCCCGTACCGCCAAACGGACGCCCAACTTCAGCAAGCGTTTTACTGCCGGTCGGGAGAAGACCAAGTGACCTTATTTCTATACCCCAGTCACCCTTGGGAACTGATCATTCCAAGAATTCTTCAAGCTACAAATTCTATCTATTTTGATACTGATGATACGGTAGAGAACTATATTAGTTTATGTTTTAATACAATACCAAGGACTTGCGTATCCAGGGTATGTTTTCAAACATTGATTCAGAATCGCAGATGCTATATAATGCGTGTATGCATAGAGTTGGATCTAAGGATGCAAATTGCTTTTCATGGCCAAGGAAAATTCTGGACAAAAACTGGAGAGATTTTGAAGACATTTGGGAATGATAAGTCAGCCAAAGGCGATTGAGGGGACAACTCATTATCAGGTTGATGATAAAACATGGAAAGAAACTATGGAAACACTCCAAAAAAGGATACACAGATATATAAACTCATTGATTGGGTGTTTTGAATGTACTGTGTATGTTATATAGTCACTATGCCTTAGTTTCATTTGGTACAGGCAGTGCATTGGTTTTAGGGCCATCTAATTCCAATTTTAGGAAAAGGACTTTTAATATTACTGCACAGACTATCAATTTATTAATCAATACTCAATTCAAAGAAATAAATATGTTCTGTGTCGCATTATAAACATTGTAGGATATTTTAAATATTGCATACAATTTAAGTCCATTAATCATCAAATAAATGATGCAATACCAAACTTGAGAACCGGTAGTCGTGGAGACATGGGACTATCACAATTGAACTCAGGACCACTTGACCTTTCTAATATCACAAGGTCAAGGTATACTGTGACGGTCAAGGTGAAATTTCACCATGACCTAACATTGACCTCAAATTGATCTTGGTCTTGAATTACTGATCATCTTTGCAGTTTATAGTAGATTGTTATCTGTTACCTTTAAAAAGATATACACAAAATACTATACTTATAAGAATCATTGTTGTAACTTCTAAACAGACAGTCGGACATTTTTGGACTTATCATATAAAATGTAGATCTCGTCGAGAGGAACATTTTATACGCTGTATGTATGCAGCAAAGTCTTATCGTTTTCCTCATATGTAAACTTGCTTTTTTTTGCACTCAGTGACCTTTGACCTCGACTGCATATTAAAGGCCACATGAAGTAAAGATTATTGGTGAAGATCCCAAGATTCTACGACTTCTGGTTCTCGAAATACAATTTTTCTAAAATAATGTAGTTTTTCAAGGGAAATTACTCCTTATAAGGGTTAATAACAAAATGATAGTATATGTTCATTAGCATTGCCATCTGTTCCTGTACATGTTGCCGTTTTCAAATCGATTCTATCTCATACTTTTTGACAAAAATGCAAAGGAAAGAAATTGTTTCGAGGGGATTTAACTCTCATAGGGGAAGATGAAATTCTATTCAGCCTCACATGGTAATACATCATGATGAGATCTAGTTTGTCCAATTAAGGTCATGATATCTTTAAAACCAACGAGGGGGACCATGTTGAAAAAAATCAATAAAAGGGAGATAACTCCTAAAGGGGATGACGAAATCCTTAACAGGGTCATTTAGTAATACATTTTGGTGAGGTCTAGCGATGGTCCATATTTGGTCTTAATAACTTCAACAGAAACCAGGGGGGGGGGGGGGGGGGGGATGTCAAAAAATGTTGGAAGAAAAGAAAGAAAAAGGAACTAGTATCTCAATTGTTGATAAAACAATTGAAAGGTCTTTTCTGTAAAATCCGTAATGTACTTTGTACGACCTTTCGTTTGATATACGACAAGCACTCCTTCTCAATTTTTTCGGTTTCAACACTTAATGACCTCATCCGCCTACATTTTTGAGATCGGAAGTATGATATTTGTAACATAAAGTAGATGAGCTTTCATTTGATATGCGACAATGTCATGTTCTAGAAAGTTTGATTTTTGTACTTAATAACCCTATCCAACTATTTTTTGAAGGTCAGGAATTTGATATTTCAAATGTACACATCATTACTGTTCATTTAATATACAACCCTATCTTAAAAGAAAAAAAAAATTTTTGCACACAATAACCCCGTCCAACCCATTTTTGGGAGACGTCAATTTGAAAATTAAAATATACACTTTATGTTTTTTTTTCATTTGATATGCAACAACCTTACCATCTGAGAAATTTGAATGTTTGGACTTAATGGTCCGTCCCCCTGGGATGAAAATGGGATTTTAAATTTCCATTTATAAGTAGTTTATTAAGACCTTCAATTTGATATATCAGATGACCCCATTTGACAAAGTACAAATAATGATGCAATATCAACGATATAAATAGAAGTTATGAAACTTACAAAGTCAATGCAAAACGTGAAAACTTCAAATTTAATTTTTGGCGTTTATTTTCCATGGAATGCTTTTGGTATTACTATGTTAACCTCTTCAATTTCTAAAACATTTTTGGTGGTAAGCTCTTGTTGATTCAGAAATACATGTTTTACTGAATAGATAATTTAGATGCAGTATGAGTGACAGTGTAGGAATCAGTTCTTGATATAGTCATCGCGTCTCTAAATGGGGTCTACTTAATTTCTCATTCTTCGAATAATTGGAAATTGGAAGACTTGAGTGACAGTACTGCCGATTCCCCAGACAACCATCGGAATTTAAGATTGAGAACATCAACATACCAGTACTTGTGCAATATTTAATACACTTATAAAAGGCTGACCTTGTGAACAAAATTTAATGAAATCAAAAGTGGTTGACAAATCTTTGCATTTACTTGGTCTGGTTTTATGTTCACGTACACGCTAATAAAACTCAATACCTTAGCTTCAGTCAAAATACCGGTTTTAGAATTTGGAATCTTGAAGAACATACATTTTATAGTTGACACGAATTTGAAAAAGAATCACATATATTGGTTGATTGCGTCTTGTCTGGACACGGATACAATTCAATTCAATATTTTTTTATTGTCAATTAAAGACGCCCATTACAAGCAGAATAATCAAGATAAATTTAAATGTACATTTGATTACAATGATTACAATGATTATGTTAAACAAAAGAAAATCATAAAAAAAAAAAAAAAAAAAAAAAAACCCCAAAAACATCAATATGTGATATATATATAGTTATATATATCTATACATTTTATTTTTTTTTTATTTTTATATATTTATAATTATTATTATTATCAATGAGATTGACAAATACAGTTAGCCCTGAAGTTCATATTAAATAAGATCCAATCTAGCTGCGAATAACAGACAAACCTTTGGCAGTAGTGTACCCATAGTAAACATGGATATATAAAAGTAAAATAAAATATTAACAATATTAGCAATTCTAATTAAGTTTCTAGAATTTGTTTTCTTACAGTATTTAAATTATTAATCAAATTACATACTTGATTCAATATATAGTTATCTTCATTAGACATGAGCCATATAAATTGTGAATGAATGTCTAGATTCTTAAAATTTTTAAAAGTTTTAACTATATTTGATAAAATTGACTCTCTCTCATTTTCTAAAGATTTACATTTAAGTAAAAAGTGTGGTTCATCTTCCACTCCATTTTTACAAAGATTACAAATTCTATCTGTTGCCTGAAGACCTCTGTATCTACCTCTTTCTATTTCAAGATTGTGGTTACTAATTCTAAATTTTGTCATCTGAATTCTCAGATTTCTATTTCCCATAGACAAATAGGGTTCAAAACTTATATTATTTTTAAAAAGTCTATATGTTCTAAGTTTATTACCAAATGACATGCTTTTCCTGTCATCATTTAAAGATGAGTACCACAACTGATTATACTTTAGTTTTAACCTGTTCAAAATGAACTTTTTTAAATTGAATTTCATATTAAAAATTTTAAATAGATCAGTGTCTAAATATTTTGATAGTGAGCTCATAAAATTATACCAACTTTTCTTATTCTGGTTAGATAAGGCCTTGGATACAGAGAGAGCTTCAGACAACAGTTTGTCTTCTGTTTTTTCTAAACGTGATAGGTATAAAAACATATTGACTATAATTTCAATAAATAATGGGTATCTCCCAAGCTCGCCGATCACTGCCATATTTGAGCTTCTTTTTCCTACACCGAGGGAAAATTTACATATTTTAGTATGAATTAATTCAATTTGTAGTTCTTTGCATATTTTTTCAAAATAACAATCTCCTTTATCTGTTAACTTTTTAGAATCAAAAGCACCCCAAATTTCACTTCCATAAGTTAGTATTGGTTTCACTGTGTGGTCAAATACATGTAATAAAGTTTTAATTTTTGGTTTATGGTTTTTAAAGATTTTATAAATTTTGAAAAGAGCTTTAAGTCCCCTTTTATATAGATCATGTTTTGCATCTGTGAAACTTCCAGAGGCACTAAAATTTATCCCTAAATAGGTATACTGTCTGACTTTATCAATAGGACAGTTATTAAAATAAAAATTTGAGTGATTTAATCTCCCTGTACCGTTAAAAACCAAACTTTTAGTCTTTTTAAGGTTTACTTCCAACCCCCATTTTTTAGAATACTGGGATAACTTGTCAAGACACTTTTGTAAACCTTCTGCTGTTTCAGAGAGCAAAACTACATCATCAGCATATAATAAACAGTTTAATTTAATTGAGTCAAGTTGGACTGGGTCACAAGTATTATCAAATATCTCAGGAAGGTCATTTATAAACAATTTAAAAAGGTTGGGGCTTAAATTATCACCCTGGCGAACACCTATATTAGATGCAAAAGAGTCTGTCATGTGAGATTTATCAATTCTCACATTCAGCTCTGTCTTTTTATACATATTTTTAATAACATTATAATATAAATCACTTATACCATACTTTCTAAGTTTGTAGAATAGGCCCATATGCCACACTGTGTCAAATGCCCTTCTAAAGTCAACAAAGCAAGAGAAGAGAAGCTTATGGCCCTTCTGGGTATATTTTTCAATCAGTGTTTTCAAAACAAACATATGATCGCTTGTTCTCTTCTTTTTGCAAAAACCAATCTGTTCTTTGCAAATTATATTTCTTTTTGATAAAAAAGTTTCTAACCTTGTGTTGAATATTTTAGCAAAAAGTTTGCCCAATGAACTTCCAATAGTTATACCTCTGTAATTTGAGGGGTCATGGGTAGGACCACTTTTAAAAATTGGTACTATGAAACCTTTTGCCCATAAATTTGGGAAAGAACCAGTCACTAATATATGATTAAATACTTTTTTAAAACTATTTAATAGAAAAGACTGACTACATTTAAGCATTTCATTTAAGATCATGTCAAAGCCACTAGATTTTTTATTCTTTAATGTACATATTGCTGTTATAATTTCTTGATCATTTATCTGAAAGTCAAGTTCTGAAAATATTTTTTCCTTTTCCATTTGTTTAAAGTTATTAACAAAATTATCATTAGGTGTATTAACTTTGCTTTTATTCAAATCTTTAAAATATTCAAACCATGTATTACTTGGGATGTCAGGGCTTGAGGATTTATTGTTATCTTTAGATAATTCTTTTAGAAGATCCCAATATTTATTAGGGTTATTATCATGTAGGTTATCAAGTTCATTCATGACACTCTGTCTGAATTCCTTTAATTTATGTTTTCTTGATTTTCTATATAATTTTAATAAGGAGAAGTAAGATGTCCTAACAACTGGATCTTTGCTATATTTTTTAAGAAGCTTTTCTTTACTGTCTAATTGACGCCTTAAGCAAGTTAATGACATATCAAACCATTTAGGTTGTTTTCTTTTATTTAAATGTTTTGAGTTTTTCTTTTTAGGTTGTTTTTGTTTAAGAGACTTGTCAGCCACTTCTGTTATAATGGAATTTAGATCAGCAACCAAAATATCAACATTATCATAAGTTTTATTGTTAAAATCATTTATTTTGCTTTGTATGTTGTCTGATGATAAGGCAGTTATAAATTCTTGAGATGAAGTTTCATTCCAGATATAAGTTGATGGGGCAAACTGTAACTTATCATTTATGTTATTATTAATTCTACAATCAATCTTTAACATGACTGAAATCTGGCAGTGATCAGATAATTCTCCAAAAAAATTATGTACTTTAAAAAATGAGATATTTTCCATCAAACTCTCTGAAGATATAAAGTAATCAACAACACTACTGCCATTTGGTGTGAAGCAAGTTAACTGGCCTATAAAGTCACCTTGGACACGTCCATTTAATATTCGCAGACCAGATTGAATACATATCTCGTTTAAATTTTTACCTCGTGTGGTCAACACTTCATCCATACTATATCGTACTAGCAGATTTTGATCAGGAGAAAATTTTTCAAAACCAGGTATTTTATCTAATAATTGATCATCATTTATAAAGTCTAAAACCTGAGAACCAGTTCTTGCATTTAAATCCCCCGCTATGAGAATTTTACCAGAATCTGAAAATTTTGAAATATCCTTTTCTATAAGTTCAAAAATATCTTCATCTAAGGATTTTGTATATGAAGAGTTGTCTGGAGGATTATAAACATAACATAGATATATATCATCTTTCATTCCAAAAAAATCTCTGCACAATTGCAGCCATATATAATCATTATTTTCATGTTCTAAAAATTTAACACCGGGTCGCAATTCTGATTTTACAAAAACTGAAATTCCCCCTGAACGTTTATATGTACCTTTAGATTTAGGTCTGATCAGATGAACTGGTTTAAAACCATCAAGTGATAGTGATTCTTCTAAAGAACAGTGCGTTTCTATGAGGCAAACAATATCTTTATTACAAATTTCATTTATAAATCTGGGATCACTGTATTTGTCAAAACCTTTGTTTTTGTGTCCATTTATATTCCAACAACCAATATGTAGTTGGGATTTCTTTGTTATTCCCAAACACATTTCTAGCAAAATATATATAAAATAAACCAAATAGAACAGAACCCATGACAAATATTCAATAATTTCATCACTTGCAGTTGACATGTACATGTAGTAAAATATCATATTATTAGTATTAAACTAAGGAAAGTTTATGGTATAAGGGAGATAATCTGATAGAAAGAAAATATCTCACTATTCTCTCTATATTCAATAAGAAAAATGTTTTATTTATAGTTACTAATTTAGAACTGACATTCTTGAAAATAAAAATAAAAATGCAAGCTACTTTATAATAGATACATTATTCAAATTCGAATATTTTATTATATCTAAAAGTATAATATACGTACATGTTTCATTAAAAGTAAGTCTTTAGTGATTTCATCTAATTGCAAGTTTTTTAACCTAAAATGTTCTTACAACTGATTACATCATCAGTTCTTTTTCTTTCTTAATATATATAATACACAACACACCACAATACTATGAAATCATGTTACATATAATACATGATACATGTATTGATATTTTTTTAGTCAAAACAATAGTTCGAAAAAAAGGAATTAAATTTAATATGAGCTTTTGAAACTATTCATTTGAGGGGGGTACATCATTTGGTTAACATTATAATCATTAAAACCATGTCCCCATGGATACATGAAAAAAGGGGGGATAGATGAGTGATCATTTACTCTCTGACTCTGATATGAACTTTGTGTATGGCCATTTTCTCTTTGATATGGCTTATTTCTTTGGTTAGACTTAGAGAAAGACTGTTCATGCCTGTTTTGGATACAATACAATAATACAAAGTTCAAGGATAAGATGGAAAAATATGAGGTGAACGAAGATGCACAAGAATATGGCCAGAATAGTTGTAGTGCCCAGAGATAAGGATCAAGGGTAGATGTTTATAGTCCGCTCGCAAAATTTTTTGAATGTTCTGTTACACTTTATACCATGGGAAGGAGGCCATTCAGGGTTAAGGTTTATGTACCCTTCTGTAGCCATTTTTGTAATAATTTTCAAACCTCAATTGTATCATACTATATATATAATGAATTATAGAGATAGTCCATTTTGTGCATATACCAAGGGGAAACTTGATACAAAGCATCATTTTTAACTGTTTCATTGCATTTGATAGAAAAAGAGGACTTTGTGGCAAATATTATGGGTTACATAATATACATTACTGATAAGTGCTATTGAATGATGACTTTAAATACAAATATGCACTGCTTATACATCTTCTACAGGATACTTTATACTAAGAAATAAACAAACCCTTTTCTAATGTCAGGTTGATCTAACTAGATGTAAATTCATTGCAACTTATGAAAAAATTTACAATATGCAGTGTTTCTCTAGAAATATTTTATATATTACCAATTTCATGTTGATCAAGGTTTATTCCAGGATATAAATCATGCTCCATCCTACCAAATAGTGCATTTTCACTGGAAGTTAATTCTGTCATTGTACAATGATCTGGTAAGTTTTTACTTCTTTTTCTGACTGTCTTAAGGCGTGTGTACAGAGTTGATAAGTGTGACCATTTTCTGTTTTCTGGATAATTTTTGGCGAATCGGCAGACCAGAAACAGTTGGAACACAGTTGTCGATGTATGTATCCACATTTTGCAGCATGGTTTTCACTTTTAACAAAGTGTCTGTTGATGATAAGGTGTAAACCCCAGTGGATATCTGCTTAATAATGTTTTCGCATTCATTTCTTTCAGGCCATATTGGCGGTATGCTGTATGTCTGTGGGCATCTATTGTAGTATCTCATTGCAATACCCAGATTCCAAGGGTCCAAAACAAAATTGTGAAAATCCTGAAATCCAAAAAATTAATTAGTTCAAACGTTGTAATTGTAAACATACCATGTTTTTTTCGATTACTAAATCGTCTAAAGAAATAATGACCAGAAAAGTTGTGGGGTTCACTATAAACTCCAGTGCAATGTAATTCTTCTTGCCATTTATTTTATTTCGTTGAACAACTAAAATTCTGAGTGTTGCAGTGATTCAATGGATGCATCACTTGAATCTTTTTCACTTTTAAGGGGTCAACTGACCATTTTGATCATTTTAACTCAATTGTAGTTCCTACTTTGCTGAACATTATTGCTGTTTACAGTTCATCTCTATCTATAATAGTATTCAAGATAATAACCAAAACTTTAATTTCCTTAAAAATTACCAATTCAGGGGCAGCAACCCAACAACCGGTTGTCAAATTCGCTTTAAATGCTTCGGTTTCAGAGTTAGGACCCTTAAATAAAGGAATGTATCACCCTCATGCAAAGCTCTGGTTCCTTTCACGGATTTGGCTATACTTTTTGGACCTTTTGGATTGGCCACGAGCATCACTGAAGACATGTGTTGTCGAAATGCGCATCTGGTGCAAGAAAATTGGTACCGTTAATTTTATTGATCAGTTTTCTAGTTTTGAAGTATGTAAATATTAGACATATGTGTAATATCATGTTTTTTTTTGTGGTAAATTTTATTCAGTTGTAAAAGTAATCTGGAAAAATGGAATGAACATTCAGAAATGACTACATCCACCTAAAGGTTTGAAATAACCTTCTGTAAAAAAAAACCATTTTGACTTACCAGAAGTTCTACACAAAATACACTACAAATTACAAGACTACAACTTAACAAATGAGTACGAGTAAAAATGTCATTCAAACTAGAGGGTGCCATGCAAGAACAAATTTGTAAAGACATAGAAAATACTTTACTAAATGATGAAAACAACATACTTAAAGCAGTTCAAAAGGAAACAAACTGTTCTACTTGTGGCCACAGACTGCTACCAGATGTTATTAGAGGAGACAATCGCCTGTACACTTATATCAGGATACAGATGTATACATGGTTCATGTAAGACAGTTACATCACTGGTATTAAGATCACCTAAAAAAATAAATTATGACTGGGTTACACAAACATCAGTTTGAATTGAACAACATTTGATTAACAGAATAACTTAAATTTATATAATTTATTGACAATTCAATGTACACTTAACTATTTAAACATTATTTACTAACATAGATTACAACTATTTTCCATCTATTTCAAATGCAGGCATCAGTGTTGATAAGGATTCTCTTCAAATATTTCCAAGGAATATTTCTCAGAAAGATTAACTTGAATTGACTCATGTTAGGATTGGAGCGGATGGTAATTGTCTACCTTATGTCTTTGGTCAGAAAAGAGCAGAAGAGATTTAGAATGATAATTGACCGGACTAATTTCAAGGATTGCTACCTAGACAATAGCTACTTCTAATACATTTGTCAATACAAATAAGAAAATTGTCTTGACCAAATGACCGATTTAAGGTTACATCATATACAATTATCAAAAAAGTTGACAAATATACAGTAAAATGTTGATAATTACTAATATAGCGAAAATCTGAATGAATATCCAAAAAGTTGTAAAATTTTTGTTTCATTTTTTTGCTATCCTTACCATGGCAATTTTGAATTTTTTCATGATTATAATATTGCACATCTACAAATCAAAGTGTGACAGAAAGAAGGACAGATGTAGATAAAACTAAACAACGTGTCAGGTTAAAATTGATCACTCCACTTGTTTAGAACCTATATCCGCTGCACCGATAATACACGGTGAAATAATATAAGATACATTGTAAACTAGAAAGTTTCTTTTTAGATATGACAATCATGTATGAGATGCCCTGTGCATTGTTCATAATGATGGTGTTAATAATAATGACTTGTGTCAGTACATCTTAAAAAAATATCTGGAACAAATGACCGCTTTAAAATAACATCTAATACATTGATTGAAAAGTTGACAAATCTGTCATTTACAGCAGTTAGTGTATCGTCAATTGATGCGTTATCAGATTTAATACCATTGCATTTGTCCTTAATTAACGAGCTTAGCTCGGGAAAGTGATTGACGGATTTCGTAGTTTTTGGCAGCATTTTCAGTTCCGGTAAATATTTAAAGTTATATGGAATCGTCGATCTTCAAAGTTATCTTCATAGTAAACAATGGAATCATCCGTTTAAACCGGTCGATGATGATCGATTTTTTTTACCTTGCAGCATAGTTCAGTTCATGCATTGATTCCTGCACAGTAAGTACAAAGAAGTTTTGACTTTGAAGAACATGTACAGGATTTTCATCAGGCTTGTTTGACAATAACGCATCCAGCTTTTCATCAATGGTGTCTTTTTCATGATAGCCTTCCCCACTTTTGTCACTGTGGTTTTGGTTTCTCAGCTGTTTTTCTTTGGATGACGTGAGTTTGAGTCTACATTGCTCTAATGAAAAATTGTGAAGTTGCTTCAAGCATAATAGAGATCCTTCAAGATTCAACTCTCTCTTTGGGTAGTCCACAAAATTTGAGATTGTCATTTGATAAAAATGTGATTCCTCATAGACATGATAGCCCTATCAGTTGTACTTAGGTCATAAAAAAGAATAGGTTTGTTTGCCCAACCCCTGCCTACCAAGAAAAAAAGTTGCCTACTCAATGTCTTTTATTGTTTTGATTTGATGGAAGGTTTTTTTAATCAGATAGGCATGAAGACTAATAAAAACCTGATGCTTCATGTTTTTTTTTTTTTAAATGTCTACCTACCTACGCAATGTCTCAACCTTGGGTAGGGTTTGAGCAAGCCAAAATATTTTTGATTGTGGCCTAACTTTTGATATAACGACCAACAACCGGGACAAGACAAAACAATAATTTGGAATATGACGTTAAATCCGATGCCTCGTGTAAAGAGAGTGGCAAGCTCTTTGCACGTTAAGAACCCTTGCAACAACTGTTTTGAGGAGTCCGTAGGTGGCATGTTGCAAGGCAAAATTTGTATCCCTATTCAATATACCCTCATTTTCCAGTGGCAGTCCAATTTTCCCAGACCATCATCCCAGGTGGCCTCTATTGTATCAACCTACCTATTGTACTAATTGTGAACTTGTTCTCGTCCTGATCATGCATGAAATTATTGCCACTGGACGTTAAGCAACCAACAATCAATTTTATCCGTTAAACGTACAGTAGAAGTCCGTTGTTGAATTTATTTTCTAGACATCCAACGGATATATAACGAACACGTATCAGATATAAAACGGAATCGAAACGGACGAGTTCGTACAAAATGGACGTTCAACGGACATTTTATCCGTTGGACGTCCGTTCAAAGTTTTGAAAAGGCTCAAAAATTTCCACCGGACAGAATGGACGTCGACGGATAACACGTACCCTTAACTGACATGCAACGGATATGGACGGACGTCTATCGGATAAGAACAGACGTCTAACAGACATGAACGGATTGAAAAAAAAATATTCGTTAGACGTCCGTTCGAGCTATCCGGTAATGTGTGTCGAAGGCTTTAACGTTCTAGTGAAAAGATTGATGTCCAGAATTGTCACGTGAAGCAGATTTGTTATCAGATGGATATTGTTACATGAACTAATTTTAATATTGATATAAAAAACTATTACGGTATTTGATATGGTTTTCATTAATTGCACGCAGCAGAAAGTGGCCTTTGTCTGTCAGCATCAAGGGGCCCATACAAAAACTCATAAAATTGTACAAGATGAAAAGTGTTGATGGTTGTAATTCCCATGATTAAATAATTAAGGTTCATGTGGACCTCAGGCTAAAATGGCCGTATTTTCATTTCAAAATTTACTCTTGAGTACAGACAAACCTGCGCATCTGTAAAACTATTCAGGCAAAGCATGCCCTAGATAAATGAATTTTAGTATGTTTTATGTTTTAGAAAAATAAAAACTCCCCAGGACTTTGCCGTGCACTTTTTTTCATTCCTTCAGGGCTGATCTATACAAATAATACAGAAGACCAACACGCATTTATAATAGAATCAATAGAAGGCAACAAAATATTGGTTGATTGGTGCAGAAGACCAAGAGGTCACGGGAAGATAAAACTCAAACTCAAAGTAAGTACTAGTAGATTAGGCAAAGCTCAAAGATTAAAATGATATAATATGCATTTACATAATCTTTAAGTACAGAAATTTTCTATGGAAAGAAACAAAAAAAATGCATCTCGTATGTTATGATTAATTTAAATTTCCTTGGTAAGACATACTAGTAGTACATGTATTTTTGAGAGTGTCATTTAGGCTTTTAAGAGTATTATTCGGGATGTCTTACTTAATATGTTTAATAGATATTTTGCTGCTGGGTTTAACATGGTAAAGATTTATAAGCCAGAAAAATGATGAAAATCAGCAAAAATAAGTAATAAATTATAACAAAAATTGACAAATCTCAATACTAGTAGTATAGTCTTTTCTTGGATTTTTTTTTTTAGAAAAAGGTGACATTGAGGGAGCTAACATTTTGGAAGGAGTACCTGATGAGCCTTGTACGACTGAGGAAGGGATTGGACACATATGTTTTAGGAGATATGTTGTGTATAAGTTCTACCGTTTCCCGGATCTTGACCACATGGATTTGTTTTTACAGAAAGAACTGGATTTTCTTATCAAGAGGCCCACTAAAGGTCCAATAAATTCTAACCGGACGTGACTGCGAACTTGATACTTCCCGCACAGCCAAACGGACGCCCCACTTCGGCAAGCGTTTTACTGCCGGTCGGGAGAAGACCAAGTGACCATATTTCTATACCCCCGTCACCCTTGCAGGGGGGATTAAATAATGAAAATCTGAACCCGTTTCTAAGTGAAGTCTTTAAATTAACTAAAAATAGATATTAAGGCAACATATCACCAGCCCAGTGTCAACACTTCGGTGTTGACATGAATATCAATAATGTGGTCATTTTTTATTTTTAATTTCCTGTTAACAAAACTTTGAATTTTTCGAAAAACTAAGGATTTTCTTTTCCCAGGCATAGATTATCTTAGCCGTATTTGGCACAACTTTTTGGAATTTTGGATCCTCAATGCTCTTCAACTTTATATTTGTTTGGTTTTATAAATATTTTGATATGAGCGTCACTGATGAGTCTTATGTAGACTAAACGCGCGTCTGGCGTACTAAATTATAATCCTGGTACCTTTGATAACTATTTCCAGTGGCAGTCCAAATTTCATCGACCATCATCCTAGATGGCCTCTATTGTAACAAGACTTACCTATTGTATTTATTATGAACTTGTTCTCGTGCTGAATATGCATGAAATATTTGCCAGTGGACGTTAAGCATTCAACAATCAATCCAGTTAGTTTGAGCTTTGGGCAGCCTGCCTCATCGTCATCTAGAAAGTTTAGGACATCAAGAAGTGCAATGCTCTAAGGAATGGATTTGTTATCCCTAAAAATAAATCCTCCCTTAAATTGGGCAAAACATTCCTGAAATACAAAATATGAAATACTTAATTAATGTTTAATAGCCTGAAATAACATTGTATGTGAGTAAAGATCTAAAAAGTATATATTATGATGAAATATGTTGTCTAGCCTTTAATGCTCATGACCTAGACCATTATCTTTTTTTTAACACTTTCTCATAAGAAATTTTGATTAATTGATAATGAAGTGTCCAGAGGCAAATAGTGGATACATCGTTAGTTGACTTACAAACTTAAAAGAGTTATAATATATTTATTTTAACTGATTCAGTCATTTCTTTTAATTGTATCCATAAGCCTTTTCCAGTCGAATACAAAGTATTATATTGGCATTTAAAAGCTATTAAATTATTTTATGGAATTAATTTAACAATATATATATATATAACTTAAAATATGTTCATACTTGTACATCATCCAAAATAATGAAAAGTGGCATATTTATATTAAAGTTCATAAATATAAAACGGATCAGAACTATTTCTCGGGATAATGTACAGAAAGTTAAACAGGATAATTAAGGAGTAATTATCTGACTATGAACTAACTACATTCTCAATTCCTACAAACACTGACACTTCCTATTTATCATCCTGCACTTACGTCTTCATCTTCATTCAAGAATTTGTCCAGAGTGAACTATCTCCCCTGAAGCTGATCTAACAGCCGATCCCCTTGTTAAATTGTAGCTTTCAAGTCCATACTGTAGTCTCAACATCGATTGAATGAAGACATCTTCACAACAACTGGGCGTAATCCTCAGCCCCTAATTAAAAAGATATGATTCCAGCAGGTTTCTTACTAGTTTCTAATAGGTCTTCGATCCCAAGATACATCCTAACCTTATCTTTGGAGGACAATTTGAGAACTCTGCTAGCTGCTTGAATCCTAAAAATAAATTTCAAATATACTTATTACAGTACAATGGTGTCCGGTGAGTGGTGTGCAATTTCTTCATTAAGTATACATAGGACTACATAACGGTTTCAGGGCATGCATGAAGTTAAAAAAATTCCATAGTTCTATTCACAGACAGGTGCTCCACACAACGTTATGGCATTGATTTTTGACGTCACAAAGTAAACTAATAAATGACGTCATATCGACGCTGTATGAAAACCATTTTCTTCTGTTTCCAAATAAATTTATCCATTCCACATTCAATATATATAATACATTCCTGCAAATAAGACACAGTTTATCAATAAATATTTTATATAACTTAATATCATGTTTTAACGGCAAATATAGACTGGTAAATATTTTATTTTCTCTACACTTTCGAAAGCAAAATATTAACGTTACAACTCAGAAATGTCTAAATACAAAGGGCCATAAAAGTGCATCTAATCACCGTATGGAATAGGATGTGTAGCATAAATACTTCTGTGCATTATAAGCTTTGAAAGTAGTGTTTATTTATCGAATGTGATCCATAATTCACATAGATTTGAAATACTAAAGAAAACGCAAATCTGAAATGGACATATATGTCCTCTTGGGACTCTGCCGGTGGAGGACATATATGTCCACTTCGGACTCAGAGGGTTAAATAAAGGCTATGTAGTATACCGCTGTTTGAAACTCGTAAATCGATGGACAAAAAACAAAATCGGGGTAACAAACTAAAACCGAGGGAAACGCATTAAATATAAGAGAAGACACAACATTAAAATGTAACACACACAATAATAATGCTATGACCTTAAATGCTTTTTTTGGTTTTATTTCATGTGCACATCTACATCCACATCCACATCTAGATGACTGTCTTTCATTGATTATAAATGATATTACTGATTAAGGACAATTTTTATGTTGAAGTTGTTAATGATTTAATACGAATTATTTTCCACGCATCATACATAAGGGATTCATATATTATCAACGACTATATTTTCTCCGCTGTGCATCTTTCTCTTAAATGTCTACTTTTTGTGATATGAATCTTTTGGGATATATACAAATAAAATATATAATCATTGTAACCTACGTGGTAACTTGTCAATTGTAAACTAAATATCAAATGTAAATCATACAGTATGTGTGCCCCATGTTGTTTGATTTTTTATCAATTTCAAAATGATGTATATTATATTAAATTAGAATATCAATTATCAAAAGTCTGAGATATCCTTAAATATACATATAGCTATAGTAAGTAATTTAACCTGATTATATCAGTTGCTATGTTGGGATTTGCCTTTTCTAGTTGTAATAAAGATGATGGCTTCATCAAAAACAATGGTACTACATCCTTATCTTCGCACTGAAAAATAATGCTCAACAGCAGATCTATTTTTTTCTAATTGTTAAACTCTGATAAGCACATATATTGGGATGACAATACCCTTACTCGAATAAAAAGGAAAAGAGATTATTGAGTGCGAAATAACATTTATTTTGCTTATCTGTGCACACATACAGGAGAAACTTGTGTTAATGCAAGTGGAAGTTTATCTCAAGAACGCTTTGCAGAAAATATGAATGCATGCCCACTGAAAATCGAATTATTACAGAAAAGTGTCTATCCCGAGTAGTAGAATATTAAGATAGATATACAAATAGATGAAAATTATGTATACATGTAACATTTATATACAAATATTAATATAATTCATAATAACAAACCAGAGTATACTAATGTGTATCATTACAATATAATAGTTTAGTAAGTTGGAATATCGAGTCATTCATTCATCATCCATACACCAAATTGTGTCAGACAAAATATAGACCTCTTTAAGTAAATGTCATTTTAAGGTATAGAGATGTGATATTTTTCCTCAGAGACAAGTGCTTCTGAACTTGTGGTCATTTAATGTTCAGTATTCAGTATTTTGAATTATATATTGTACAATTTGTATTATCAAAGCCGCCTACGGGTGCGGGGGTTTCTCGCTAAATTGAAGAACCATTGGTGTCCTTCGGATGCTGTCTGCTCTATGGTAGGGTTTTTGTCGCTTTGATACATTCCCCATTTCCTTCTTAATTTTACAAAACTGTTATCAAAGGAAAGGGATTTTACTCTAAGGAATGGTGGCCCATCTTAACCACATTCTTTCATCGTGAACCATATTAACTTTGTTGTTTAATCACTCTCTTAATTGAAAAGAAGACTGATATTCATTACTAACTTAAATAAATCGTACAACATACCAGAAAGCTGTCTGTAAAGACTTTACACAATCAGAAATCAATATGTAGACTTCAACAAATCAATAAAATTAATAGGAATTGGTGTAGAAACTCATAAAAACAGATAATCAGCAACAATATAGGTATAAACAGTTTATATTGAAAAACATTACATACCATTTTCTGATTTAAGAAAGGATAACAAATATCGCTGCACTAATGATATGGACTTCTGAACCCAAGCTTACACAAAAACAGTCAAATGGCTAATCTGTGATAAAAGGTAATGTAGTTAGCTTTAACACTTTTAAGATCACATGGAGTGCCTGTAATCTTCCATTTTAGAACAACCCTAATCATTAACAGAATGTAGGACATAATTGAGACAGTTTGCGAAGACTGATGATTGATTGAACGTATTCCGAAATATACTTGATAATGTAACAAAAGTTCAATAGTAAGACCAATTTTCATTATGTATTGGCCAAATAAAAAAATGCATGTTGCCTATTTACACCATACCCTTCCTATAATAACTTTGTTCAGCCTTATTACATGATGAATAGAAATAACATTATGCTATCTCATAGCTGTGCTATTTGTCTTGCAAATTCAATTAATACTATTTTTGCTTTACCTTGTACTATTCTGTGATTATTTAAGTGTCTTGAGTTTGAAATGAATCTTGATGTACCATCATCATCAAATACCGTGATTTTATCTAAGGTCACGTCTATACAGATCATACCTATCTAACAACCTCAGTCTATGCAGATCATTCCTATCTAACAACCTCAGTCTATACAGACCATTCCTATCTAACAACCTCAGTCTATACAGACCATTCCTATCTAACAACCTCACTCTATAAAGGCCATTCTCAAAAAGATCTAAAATAACTATCCATATATCTTGCAGATAAGACAGCCTCTTTTTTCAGTGATGATGACCTGAAATTGTGAAAGGGTGGTCCTTCACCATGGACTGGTGGATCCTCTGGTCCATCAATAAAGACGACATTGCCACCTTCCCACATCCACCACACATTCTTGCCACAGATAAAGATCTGAAATCCTTTTTAAGATGAGTAGATACTAAGACAGACCGATTTTTAATCAGGTCTGTAGAAAATGTTGTTCTTGGTCGTGGTGGAAGAAGTCTAGCCTGTTTGCTGATACTAGAATCCTGGATAGGGAAATAATCCTGTTTGTATGCAAACTGTTGTTGTGTTGTCACACGCATATTTATATTGTCAACAATTTGTCCTGCTTGTCTATTAGATGTTGTTTCTGACACTCGCCGTAAATCAACAAAACATCTTTTCTCTTGTTCTGTTACAATAGACTTTCAATTGAAGATTCTAAATGATTCCGGTGCATGGATGGTTAAACAACCCCAAGGGTGACTGGGGTATAGAAATATGGTCACTTGGTCTTCCCCCGCCGAAGTGGGGCGTCCGTTTGGCTGTGGGGGATGTATCAAGTTCGCAGTCACGTCCGGTCAGAAGGGGGACGTTAAATCCAATGCCTCGTGTAAAGAGAGTGCCACGCTCTTTGCACGTTAAGAACCCTTGCAACAACTCTTTGAGGGGTCCGTAGGTGGCCTGCTGCAAGGCAAAATTCATGTCCCTATCCAACATACCCTCATTTTCCAGTGGCAGTCCAAATTTACCCGACCATCATCCCAGATGGCCTCTATTGTATCAACCTACCTATTGTATTTATTGTGAACTTGTTCTCGTCCTGAATATGCATGAAATATTTGCCACTGGACGTTAAGCATCCAACAATCAATGGATGGTTAAACTATGGAAGTGGCTACCAAAGAATTGTCTAGCTGTCATTTTAGAAGGAATACCAAATACAGTCCTGCTCATGATGGAAAAAATAAAACATTGGTTGTAAAGTCTCGGTATGGTTTTAGGTGATCTTGATTCATAAGGACTGTAGCAGATGTGGACAATATCAGGTAGGGAAGTAATAAGTTGCATAATGTTGCTATCTAGTTGCTGATTGGAATACAGGCTGTTGGCTATTTTATTGAGTTTGACTGCAACTATTCTAGCATCCTTTAATTTTCAATTATTTTTTTTTAATCTGATTTTTGTTGCGTATTGTGGTCGCTGTGAAATGTTGAAATTGTTTTTGGACAGTTGTATCTTTAATTTGGTGTGACAATTCAGTAATTTCATTGGACTAGGTTGGTAATATGGTGGAGAGGTTCACAACCAAGAACTTTATACTGACCAATGTTCAATTCTTTTGCAGTTTTATTGGGATTTTGTAGCATCAAATTGAAGTCACTTGACACTAGCGTATTTATATTTTTCAATAAATTAAAGTTTGGAATGTAAAACAGAATAGACCCTTTTCCCTCCGTTTACTTCTTTGACGTGTTTTTTTGGCTTTTAGACAGAGAAAAATAGCTCTGAGTTCAATATGATGTTTCTTGTGTTAAAAAAATGGGAAATTTCTTGAAAAGCCCTTAACATCGCTGCGTGACGTATAACATCGATATATTGAGTGTGTGTCGAATGCTTTCCACAGTTTCACTCTCCAACTTCCTAAAACCCATTCCATCGTCCTTTGATTCTTTCCCAGAAAGACACGGGAATACCTGCTTGATTTTTTCTATTAATTGTTGTTAACATGCTGATCTTTTCACTTTGGTGATGTGTTTTCCTGTATAGCAGAGAAACATGTAGAAGACAAAATTATTAACAATCCGTTTATAAGCGAATTGATAAACGATATTCTAATGGTAAGAGTTATTGTTAAACGTCAAGGTGATTTATAACTGATTACATTAACGACATTTGGTCTTGATTGGAGAGTTGAATCATTGGCAATTACACCACATCTTCTTATTCTTTTAGTCGTACGAAATAATGATCTGGCAGTCCTCTAGAAATCGTTTTTTATAACAATCATTTTTGCATATCTTCTGGTATTTCAATTTCTAATTAATATATATGATATTTAAAAAGCTTCAATTTACCTTATGACTTCTTACTTATAAGTTTAAGTAGTCCCGGACAACCATAAATGTGATATTTATTTTTTCCTCCATTTGTTTGAGTTTTTTGACTGTCTGAACTGTTGAAACCTACAATTGATGTACGCCTGCATACACACGGGCAACACAACCCTAAATTTTTGACAAGTTCTTGATCTTTCTGTATTCCTTCTACAGCACAATGGCAGCATACATGTATGTCCTTTCGTGTGTTGTTAGAATAGTATGGAAATTCTATTTGTGAGTTGCAACTAAGTTGGAGTCTGACAAACACTAAGCCTTGCAATGCATCTCATATGAAAGATAAAATAATATGTCTGACAGAGCTATATGACAAACACTCAATGACTGTTTAATGAGTACAGAATTATATTTGTTTGGAATAGAAACTCCAAAGCAGTGCAGCATTGTTATGTGTACAAACTGATAGTTTCTTTGATAGGAGTAATGTCACATTCTACACCATATGGGAATTTTAAAGTCAGTCAGTTTTATAAAGTACGAAGTTGAAGAGCATTCAGGACCAAACTTCCTAAAAATTTTGCAAAATACAGTTCTGATACCTGTAATTAGGTCATGAAAAATTTGAAATTAAAACTTAAGCCCTTACTGTATAAATTTGTAAAGAATGACCTGGGTGAACCTTTATCAAAATGAAACATACCGTATACCATTTTATTTTAAAGTCTTGGTTAATGCTTTATTCACATTTTGTTTTGACACGGATAGTACGTTGTTGACACTTAGAAACATTAGGCCGTTCAATGTCTTGTTTCATAGGCGAATGCTGTTAAGTCTGCTAGATCTTGCTGAATTATTGGCAAATATACAAACTGCAAGCATAGTCTAAAATGCTATTCAACTCTGTCCTGAACAAAATGGCATTTACTTATTTATATTCGTAAAGTTGTGTTTTCTTGCCATGCTTGTCCAATTTATAGTTTGACCCTCTTCAATTGTTGATAATTCCTTAATAAAATCATTTCTGTCAATTTTGTATTTGTCGAAATTTCCATGATGTATTTTTGGTTTGAGTTTTCCAAGATTTTCTTGCTCCTAGTTTTTTTTTTTGGTGATCTTTCTTGCCTCTTCTTTGGTTGAAAAAAATATCATTCTCTCGCGGTCATCGCTTTTATAAAATTTCCCTAATGTTAAACACTGCCTAACATAATTGTTAGGGTATATATCTTTCAATGTTAACGATGTTCTCATGCTTGCATTTATTTAAAGAATATACATGGCTGCTTTCATTCGGTTTGACCCATCTGCTTAAAACTTGGGCTTCAATAACGTATTTATCTTTTTAAGAGTGATTAGGGTAGGTGGAATTGGTGTAAACAAGTGAACAAACGAGGGTAAACTTCTTACTAACTGAAGAAAAAAAAACAAGAGAGTAAATCGGTGCAAAGTATAATTGTATAATTAAATTTAAAATACAGAGAGTGTATCCTGAAGAATAACAATTCCTTCAACAACAATATGAACTTTATTATTTGTAGAGTGAAGTTTTCCTATAGTTACTATTATTGGCGTTCTTTGTTATGAACTTTTTCAATCCTCAAGCTTTATGTCATTCTGAAAAAAATATATTCAAATGAATTTTGACAATATATTGTCTACACTATTGTCGCACAATATTGGTACAATGCTGGGAATGATCAATATGGCCTACAAAAGAAATTCATTTCTGAGTATATTGACAAATCCCTATTTTGTTTGTTATTTTATTACAATTTACAATGATCATGCCAGGCTGCCTGCCTTGGGCCCAAAAATGAGCGTATAAAAACTGTTACCAAATAGAAACCTGATTGTTTATAGAAAAAAAAAATGGCTAAATCAAAACCACATATGAATATGAATCTTAATATGCTGATACTAATGTACTAAGTTTGAAGTTGATTAGACTTCAGCTTCATCAAAAACTACCTTCACCAAAATCTTTAAACTGAAGTTGGACGAACGAACGGATGAACAGACCAGAAAACATAATGCCCCTCTACTATCGTAGGTGGCGCATAACAATCACATCTTTTCCTTTTTTTCCATAACGTTTTTGTTCATGAAATCAAAATGGCGACATTTCGAGCGTTTACTTTAGGTCCGCTTCGAAGTACAAATGTTCAAAATATTCCTATTAGAATCGAAATAATTCTATCATGCCATGTCTATGCTCATTTTAACGCTCGGTATTAAGATATTAACAAATATAATGCCTACCCATGTTAAAATGAGCATAGAGCATGGCATGAAAGAATTATTTCTTAATTTTATAACCCTGTATGCTAACATTGCCTATGTAAAATTTTAAAAATTGTTTGTATGTACATTAAACGACGAATATATCTGACGTTTAAAATTTTCTGACGTCAGACACGCATATCAATGAATGCGTTTGTATATAGATAATTTTGTGTTCTGTTAAAGTGTTCCTTTTAAAATTGTTACACGATGATACTTTGACTGTTTTATTTAGTGTGTCTGTTTAGTTAACGCATCATTGTAAATATAACGGAATTTGATGAGACTATCATCAAAGTGAGAGGGTTAGCGCTAAAAAAAACCCAGGTTTAATCCACCATTTTCTCCATTTGAAAATGCCTGTACCAAGTCAGGAATATGACAGTTCTTGTCTATTCGTTTTTGATGTGTTTTGTTATTTGATTTTGCCATGTGATTATGGACTTTCATCTGATTTTCCTCTGAGTTTTGTATTTTTGTGATTTTACTTTTCACAATTACAGAATCAATGACAAGCTAGATTGGGGGTCCATCTTTGTTTTGTATGTCTGTCATCTTCTTTTCAAAGCTCGAGTTGTTTCATTTGTGCCTTTGTCACTTCTTTTTTAGGTTCATTTTAACTTTTTTTCATCTGCATGTTACTTTCTTTTTTTATTGCACTAAAGTAGGAGTTGAACACCCCGTTGAAACATCATTTGTATTTTGATATTATGAAAAATGTGTTACCTTGTATTTAGTTAACAAAATGTATTTAATTATTCATTGAAACAAAAATGTTATTCACATAAGTTTTTTTCTACAAATAAAAATGAAATTTTACAAATTGATTTGAGTTGTTGAATGATAATTTTTTAAGTGTAATACATAGTTCAGTTGTACCAAAAAAATAGATAAACATAATATCCCAGCATATGTACATGTAAATACCTTAATAAAGCAGGAAACTTGGCTTTGCCTATGGCGGCGGACTTGTTAATGTTTCTTAAGGTCACTGCTAACTGGTTGATCTTTTCGTTTAAGGGTCCAAAGATGGCAACATCAAGTGGTTGAAGAAGATGAGTGGTGTGTGGTGGTTAACCAATGATATGTATACTGTTTGCTTTAGCCTTTTCTATCAGGTCAATGCCACAGAATGGTATGAACACTTTGTCTAACCAGTTTTCTGAAACTCAATCCTTAAAGCTTCTATGAAGCAGGCAACCATTAAAAATTATAAACGACGGGAGGACATGTCTATCCGCTGCTATGCATATATGTACTGTAATGTGACCATGCACCAATACTTTCTGTTGTTAGCTGTGGGACCCTTTCAGTGTTAATACGTTTTCTTTACTTTTTTCTTTTCCACTACCCCAAGGGTGACTGGGGAATCGAAATATGGTCACTTGGTCTTCTTCCGACCGGCAGTAAAACGCGTGCCGAAGTGGGGCGTCCGTTTGGCTGTGCGGGATGTATCAAGTTCGCAGTCACGTTCGGTCAGATTGGGGACGTTAAATCCGATGCCTCGTGTAAGGAGAGTACCACGCTCTTTGCACGTTCAGAACCCTTGCAAAAACTCTTTGAGGGGTCCGTAGGTGGCCTGTTGCAAGGCAAAATTTCTGTCTCTATCCAATATACCCTCATTTTCAAGTGGCAGTCCAAATTTCGCCGACCATCATCCCAGATGGCCTCTATTATTTCAAGACCTACCTATAGTATTTATTGTGAACTTGTTCTCGTCCTGAATATGCATGAAATATTTGCCACTGGACTTTAAGCAACTAACAATCAATCAATCTTTTCTACTAAAGCCAGACTCATCACAATTAAATATTTGGTTTGGTTTATTGGTTAAACCTAAGGTGTCAACTGTGTCCACCAGCAATTTAAAATATTGTTCCACGACAGTGACATTAGAAATACGGCTCCTGGCTTTGTTCTGCTGTTCTGGAAGTTTTTCCGACAATTCCGGGTGTCTGTTGAGGAGTTTGTTAACCCATTTGTTGCTAGGACCTTTGTCCATATTAAATAAAGTTGTTCTACCTGATTTCTCTACAATTAAAATAACAAATGCTTTCAACATCCTTCTTGTCAAAGGAACACCCCTTTCTGCCATATACTTCACGTAGTTTATTGAAGAGGTCTCTTCCTTATTTTTTAGCATCTTTGATGGTTGTTATATTTTCCATTGACATGGTCTGATATGGTTGTGTGTGGAACCCCATATTCTGTGGCTGCTTTTGATATACTTAATTTGTTTGAACTTACTGCACCAATGGCCTTATCGAGGGACTCCTGCAGGTATTGCTTTTTTTGAGCCATCCTTAAAAGTAAAGATAAATTTATTTGTATAATAGTATAAATTTACATAATAGTTATCAAAGGTACCAGGATTATAACATAAGACTCATCAGTGACGCTCATATCAAAATAGTTAAAAAGCCAATCAAGTACAATGTTGGAGGAGCATTGAAGACCCAAAATTCCAAAAAGCTGTGTCAAATACGGCTTAGGTAATCTACTCCTAGGATAAGCAAATCCTTAGTTTTTCGAAAAATTAAAAGTTTTGAAAACAGGAAATTTATAAAAATGACCATTTAATTGATATTTATGTCACCTCGAAATGGTGACTTCTGGGCTGGTGATATATTTTGATAAAACTAACAAAACTTTTAACAATATTAAAGCAAAACCCACTCTACAATGTACGCTATAAAGAATAATACTTTAATAATTATTGTTTAGTCTCCTAAAAGGTCGCAAAAAGCTTGACATAGGGATGGTAGCAACGATAGTGTTACCTAACTTCTTAAAAAGCTGTTATCTTAGAAGGTGGAAGATCTGGATGCTTCAAAATTTGCATACAGATGCCTCATGTAACGAAGTTTCCCTCTGTCATATTTATATATATTGACCTAATTTTCCTGGTTCAGTGATTAAAGTTTAGTTTATATACAAGTGCAAACAGCAGAAAGTTATCAGATCGTATAATGGTATGATGTCGTCTGCATCACTGTCTGAAGACACATTAGTTTACAGACAATCACTTTAGTTTCAGTAAATGGATCTCTGAATTATTTTTTAAGATGATTAAATACCACAAAAGGAAGTTTGGGGATAATGGTCCAAACTGTTTCGGAGAAAAAGCCAAACACAAACATTTTTCTAGTTTTAAATTAATCGCTTGTGTATTTCGATTGTTCTGAAATTGTACCACAATTTTTAATACCACAAGTAGAAAGATGAGATTCGTTAAGGGGTTATGAAGCCAACAGTTTTGGAATTAAGGGCCCAAATCAAGCATTTTCTAGTTTCAAGACAATAACTTGCGTGTAAGTGTATGAATGGATCTGTCTGACATTGTACCACAAGGTTCCAGATGACAAAGGGAAGGCTAGGATTGAATTTTGAGTTATTAAATTGGCTCAAACACGAAGGAATCAAAAACGACCATTTGTCTAGTTTCCAGACTACTTTGTTTAGGTGTATGGATCTCTCTCAAGTTGTACTGCAAGGTTTCAAACTACAAATGAAAGGCTGGGATTGAGTTATAGGGTTATAACTACAAGGGGGATTTAAAAAAATTGTGGGGGTGGGAATTTTTTATTCAAACTTTTTAGAGGGATGCATATTTTTTTCAAAATTTTTCTAACTGTTCTGAAATCAATTGGGGAACAAAGTAATGCTTTTCTTATTAGTATAAATTGCTTATTTCTTGACCAATTTCAATGGAGTTTTATTTTTTGATTTTAGGGGGTTATTAAATATGCTGAAACTATGAGTATTAATTAAAAGAGGGACGATGCCATGGCTAAAATTGAAAAAGACAAACAGACAAAGAAAAGTACACATGACACAACATAGAAAACTAAAGAATAAACAACACGAACCCCACCAAAAACTAGGGGTGATCTCAGGTGCTCCGGAAGGGTAATTTTGGGCCCAGTTTTTACCAAAAAATAATTCTAGGGGTTCCTGGATATAAGTAATTGAACATGTATGCATAATTTTGATCATGGGCAGTTTTGAAGTTGGTCCTTATTGGGTTCCAAAATTAATACGAGCGTCACTGATGAGTCCTTTGTAAACGAAACGCGCGTCTGGCGTACTTAATTATAATCCTGGTACTTTTGATAAGTAATTTAACTATGATTCCACCAAAAGATTAACCCTGTATCAATGTTTCTTTGGGGCCCGACATTTATTTGTACACTTTTGTTTCATTTCGATATAACCAATATTTCTCCTATTGGTTAAACAGAAAAAAAGGACATTAAAATAATGTATGTTTCTTTCGAGGGCAGATTGTGAGCTTAAATGAACGGTGACCCAATATTTTTATTTTGTATTTATATTAGGTATAAGATAAAGTTTAATCAAAAAAAAAAAACAGCAAAATCCTATATTAGAAATAATAGTTGATTTATACCCGCGAGCCCCCTTAACGGTCATTCAAGGTATTATTTTATAAGATCACTGTTGATAAGAAATATTCTTGTCCTTTTAAGGGCTAATTCTGCAAATAACATTGAACTTGATCAGACTACTGCAAGCAGTTGTCCCTCAATCACTCATATTCCTTAACTTCAGATATAATGATAAAGTAAGATGTGGTCTGATCGCCGTTGACACAACTGTCCACAAGAACCAAATGACACATAAAGTTAACAATTGTTGACCACAGCTGAGACAGAATATATACCGTACTGTTCTTTCAGTGGAGTACAGTTTGTACGTCTGGATTAACAGACAGTAATTCACAGTTTAAGACTGATGACACTGCAAGGAGTTCCTAAATTCCCATCCATGAACAATTTTCACAGGAGTTCATCACTTCTTCTTCATAAAGTCTTCTGATTACATTTCGAGCGAGTCTATCTCCGGGTGTATATTGCTCTAAAAACATAAAATATGTATTCAGTAGACAAGAGGAATCTTTGTTGGGGAAACTATTTCCCTTAAGCAGAGTTTCATTTTTCAAATATAAATTTGCATTAATGCTCATCTCAACAGTTATTCTAGTTCTCACTTCCATAAAATGATCTTCATTTGCAAAGACTAGTGTGCTGATGCTGCGAGGAAGACAATTGCCATCAACATAAACCACCACTGACATTTTTTTTACAAACTCAATGTCCCCCTTACAGATTGGATATAAATACAAAACCTTTAAAAAAGACAGAAAACTACATAAGAACGAGTTGCGTGAACGTGTTGATAGTCTTTTGAGGTGTACTAATGTGATTAATGATTTATAAATGTCAAAGCTAATTCTAGTGCAGATTTTGTTCAAATGCAGTAAATACCATTTAACATGCATTACGAAGTATTTATCAAAGCCAACTTCTGTGAAATCAGACAATACAGTATATGAAGAATTAGAACATGAACTTGACTTCAAGTCATTAACAACATTTATAATGATGATCTGTTCTTCAGCAAAAAGGCCTTTCTAATGTCGCACATTCTTGATATATACCGGTCACTTTTACCCCAAAATGTCTGCGATAAATACTAATCTTTCAAACCTCAAAACAGTTAAATGAGTTATATGGCAGCTCAATTACAATTCAAACACAACCGGGACAAGGAATGTCAAATATAGTGTTTAGCTCTGATCTTTCTACAGGGGATGCCATATCTACAACAGGACAATTAAAGTCCATGTTGAGACTTTACAAATAACATCAAGGTGTTTCTGCAGATATTAGGGATACATTAAATGAAGACCAAATACTTCACTCTGCAGCTAAAGCTCTTAGGCGTGATATAAAAAAAAACTTGTTTTTTCTTCTGATGACTACTCTTAGGCCAATGAAGCTTCGCTTGGTGCTTTTATGGAAAATGAAAATATTCCAGCATCTCTTCTTAAGTTCATTTTCATGGTTGATTGCTGTAAAATCCCACAAAGTCGCTTCTGAACCTTATGTGTTCCCCAAAGATAAACTTCGTAAATCGATGGCTATTACAGAATGTATTGTTTCAGTAGCTAAATCAGCATTTAATCCCATTCCACTTTTGCCTAGCCGTTCAGTCACATCATGGATATGGATCAAGGACACTCATGGACACTTTGTATTCGCATGGCTAATGTGCTTTGAAGAAAGAAAGTGACAGAAGGATATCAAAAGTTTGGAGCCAGATAAAAGTTTTGCGTCATCGATTAAATGGGATTATCGTGAACGTGTCTTCACCATTTATTGACTAAGTATTGCTAAGGCTGCTATAGAATAGAGTGACCAGGAGCGCCAAAGAAGGCATATCTGGTGTTGCTGCTGATTCCAAGTAAGAGACCAAACAAGCATTACAACACCGAAATCAGGTTAGTTATGGTACGTCTGAAGTGCATTTCAACACAAAGTAGATGGTGATGTGTGTCATCATGTGCACAATACATCATTCTGTAAACCATTTAAAGCATTCAGTAAACTGTTTTACCAAAGTTTATTTAGCAACTTAAAATGGTCACCAGATCATAGGGATGTTTTAATAAGATAATGCTGAACGTTAAGTATACGATGCCACAAATATATGATAGTCAATGCTATTGACAACTCTGGACTGCAAAGGAAATTCTGATCCCTGTCCCCCACAGACGAGGATAAGCCTCGTGACCCTAGACCCGGAAGTGACCTTCTTGCACTGGAACACGGGAGAGACATGAGGGATGGAATGGACCTTGGAGAGGGTCCCGTGGAACTGAACACCCCAACCTGCCCCAAGGGCCTGGGAGCCCCCAGCCTGCTGAAAACTCCTGCCTTGGCCGGTGGACTCCCCTGCTTTCCAGAGGAGTTCGCCTGAGAAGGCTCACTGGAGCTGAGGTTGACTTTCCCCAGAAAGGCCTGACGCTGATGCCCCTGTAAGAGAGCCATCAACTCCACCTGCGCCCTCCAGTGCATGAGGACTGCAGGCGCACCCGGGCTAACCCTTGGTCGGAAACTCCCAGGTCCCGGCACAACTCGACCACGTGCTCCGCTAGGACGTGCCAGGCCTGGTTCACAGCCAGACACTGGACAAGACAGTCCAGTCCCAACTGATCCACCCTGCACTCCATAGTGAGGTGTTGATCCCGACACATCCCCTGGACCCCCTCAGATGAGGTTTTCTGGAGAGGTGAGGCCGCAGCCATGGCCTTTTTTTTGGCACCTCTACTCCTTTTATTTGGCTTGGACTTCTTCTTTCTCTTCTTGCTCTTCACCTCCCCCTTCGCCTCACCCTCAGTGGCGCCCTCAGACCCCCCTTCTGATCCCCACCTACCTCTAACGAAGTCCCCGGGCTCCCCTGTACCTCAGGGTTTAGCTGCCTCAGCTCCTCCCCTGGTACACAAACCACCAGTTCCTCCACCACTTCTGTGACGGAGGACTGCATTGGAGAGGATGTCTGGCTTTCATATCCTGGGGTCTTGTCCTGCATGTTCTGTTTATTGTTCATCTGAAATAAATTTACCATAGACTGCAGGGAGATCCTAGACACGTGCACTCCCGTGGAGACCGAACATCCTGGACACTGATAGGCGTCCACTCTGTCAGCCTCCCCATGAGTGATGTTCACACATCGTCCATGGAACCATTCCCTGCACTCGTCATACCTGATCATGAGACCCCCATCATCTGGTCCACGGCATGAACAAATAATGTTCTTACCCTTTTTTCCCTTGGGTTCCAACTCCTCTATTTCCTTCCAATTTCTACTTATTACTTGGGCTTGTAGTTTTTTACACCAATTTGGGACTTCCCTATCCTTACACAACTTAATCCGGTCATGATGGGCCACTACCATTGCTGTTTTTGACCTTGTAAAGGTATGGGGTGAGACTTTCCACCACCACCCCGGGGCCTTTCCAGGATGGTGTCAATTTTCGACATTTTCCCTTGATGGTGGCCGTATCCAATTGATACACTGGATCCCCAACTTTAAACCTTTTGACTACCACCTTGAGATCGTGATTCCTTTTGAGGCGTTCTTGTGCCGTTTTTAGATTGGCCCTGGCCAGCTCATGTGCCCCTTGGATGGCTTCCTCTAGGTCCGATACATATTTTTCTCTATCTTGATTCCCTCCCCCTGTGGCCCCCTGAACATCAACTCAGCAGGCTGATTGACTTCTCTGCCCAACATGAGATGACAATCGCAAGGTCGAGATTTGACGGGCGTGCAATTTATTGTCCACGGTAAAGTCCACTCCCACCTCTCCAAAGGCGGACACACTCGGATGGGCAACCAGTTGGTGGAACCGGTGCTGAGTAGCGCCCTCGAACTGGCCGGCACTCTTGGGGTGGATCCCCTCTGCCCCGACCCAGCCCGGTTCCATCCTCAAAGGTACCCGAGGCCAAGTCTTTGGGTCACAGAAAACTGCAACCCCTCCAACCAGCTTGGCTGGGTCCAAATGGGCAGGGTCCAACCGCAACCTAAGAAAATCACCCAAAGGTGTCCGGGAAGGCAGCCCCATCTTGCTCAGCGACCTATCCAGATGCACGAGACTGTCGAATGCCTCTGGAAGGTCTCTGCACAATTGGGACTTCACTCAAAAGCAAGAATATAAAATAGCAAGTGTATGTGTGTGGGCTGCTTTTAATTTGACACTTACAATTTCTTCTTTCTGTCTACAATTGGAAGATTTGCAAATTATGGTTGCAAATGGAAGTTGAACTGCGTAGGTCAACTGAGTGCAATACGCGGCGGAAATTGGATTGGGGTTTACAAAATTCCCTACAAGGGTTTTGCAGAACAAGAAAGGGGTTCAAACTTGTTCCTACAAGGGCTCTGCAAACGGCCAAGTATGAAAAAATCCCTAAAAATAAAAAAACGGTGACTTAAACATAGCCGCACAAGGTTCCCTTCCCGGTGCTAAAACTTTCCCTCCCAATTAAACTAACCTAGCAAAGCTATAGTTAGCGAAAACTGAAAATAGGTGACCTGTCAGTGATCCCTAAAAACAAAATGGAGATGCTGTTTTGGCCCCTTGAAAATTGCAATTTCAATGTATAACTCAATTCCCCGAGTGAATTGGTTCGAAAACAACTGCTCGCAGCGCCAATGTAAGCTTTCACAAAACTTACCGTGGCGATCTTGCAAGTATCAGCTAGGTGATTGTCAATATAGTCGTACAGAATCCGATAAGCGTTGCTTCTGCTTCTGGTTCTAGATTTTGACTGACAGATCCGAAACGAGGCTCTTTCGTCTTCCGGATATGTCTCCCCCATCAGTGGAGCACCACCGACGACCCCGAAGTACTACATACTTAATATGTTTGAAATTTTTGCTCCAATGGCATGATCGAGGGACTCCTGCAGGTATTGCTTTTTATAAGCCATCCTTAAATGTAAAGTTTAACATATATGTATAAAAGTATAACTTAATAATCCAGATGCGCGTTTTGTCTACATAAGACTAATCAGTGACGCGTTCATCAAAATAGTTTAAAAGCCAATCAAGTACAAAGTTGGAGGAGCATTGAAGACCCAAAATTCCAAAAAGTTGTGTCAAACACGGTTTAGGTAATCTACTTCTGGGATAAGCAAATCCTTAGTTTTTTTGAAAAATTTAAAGTGTTGAAACGACCATATACTAGTAATTGATATTCATTTATGTTTAACACCACATAGCTTATACTTTTGGTAAGTCGTAGTGTTGTTTATCTCCAAGTTTGATTGTACAGTATTTTTATTTGATGTATAACACTACATATATTATAATTTTAATAAGTTGTTAAACTCTCATGGATTTCTATCAAACTTTGACTGAAACTTGTTTCATATGATCATAAGGTAGTACCCAGAAATAAATTTTCTTAAAAACAATTCCAAGTTTGTTTTTTTTTTAAATGGACTGTTTTCCTATCAGGAATCAGTCAATCGCTCTGCGATTAAAGTTCTATAATGATCTGGAAGGTAATTTGTTGAAATTTTATTTCTTTTATTCCGTATCCTTCTTCTAACTGGAATCTTCTTCCAATTTAGAGGAGAACAGTCTGCAGTTTAAGGTTTTAAAACATTTGTGGCATGAAAATACGGATTTTTTTGGTGTTATTAAAATTTGCTGTTACAAAATGATAGAAATAATTATAAATTAAGGAATGTATCTCCCTCATGCAAAGCTCTGATTCCTTTCACGGATTTGGCTATACTTTTTGGACCTTTTGGATTATAGCTCTTCATCTTTTAAATAAGCTTTGGATTTCAAATATTTTGGCCACGAGCATCACTGAAGAGACATGTATTGTCGAAATGCGCATCTGGTGCAAGAAAATTGATACCGTTAATTTTATTAGATTCAAATTCTATCCTGGATTTTTACTGAAACTGGACAGAAACTTCTTATAATCAGTGGATGGTATAGAGAGGAATATTTCAAAATTTTCCCCTCATTTTTACTAAGCCTGTGATGAACAGGAAAAGTAGTTGAAACACTGGGTTCCGTGAAACCCTTACATTTGTTTTATTATTGCACTGATTTTTATCACGACATAGTTAATGTATTTTTTAAGTGGCAAGGTTATTATTTATTAAATTATGTGGTTGACTTTATAAATGTCACCTGAAATCAATTAAGGTAAGATTTTTTAATTAACCTACATATCATAACTTCCAGACGGCTGTCTCGGTTTTGTTTTCCCACTTAATTCTTGATTTAGAAGACAAAATAACAGTTAAATATGTGTCATTTTGTTGTGTGCATGATAATACTGATGTTGTTGTTTCCTTTAATATTGCCTCTAGACTTTTACTTTTGTCTTTTGAAGATTCTTTTAGAGAGAGGTTGTGGGATTCTGTCATAGCTGTTTCAAATAATGTTTTAAAATTTCATTGAAAAACAGGATTTAAAATGTCAACCAATGATTTTGCTACTGTAGCACATGGTTTTCTTGATGAAAATGAAAAAAACTTGTTCAATTAAGTTGGCAAAGATCTCTTGACTACATTCTGCTGCGGACATCATCTTGCCACTAGTGTGTAATATAACAACTTCAGGTATTTTGTCTGGCAATTTGGACAGTTCTCCGGAACATGCTGTTTTTTCTCTCCTCGAGTTTAAGCAAATTATATAGACTAAACTAGTCCAAAAACATTCCCTGTTTTCCCAATTTTTGTTCTTTTTCTGACAATATTTGTTATCATACACGTAACTTGTCACTTTTACTGATTTTTAAAATTTATCATACTTTGGTATGTGTAGTTTAGGATACCTGTGTACGAATGCCTAGTAGTTGGCTTGCTCGTCTCCGTGTTCTCAATAGGAATGAAATATTTTTCACTGGCTGTTGTCTCTTATTAAAACTTGCACCTGGTTATCTACATTTTTTCTGTGAAAGTAGGAAAGACCCCCACCATCTATTGTAAAACAATTGGTAGTCTCGACTATATTTTTGTTTGAAATTGATAATGTTTGTGAATTTAATATCTGATTATATTTTAAGACATCTTTATATAATAATAAGGATAATATGGTGGAAGAAATACAAGAAGTTTACAGATTTCATCGGGATAAAGGGATTGAATAAGAAATTATCAGTAAAAATTTAAGACAACAAGGTGAATATTTTCTTATTGTAATTCCAGTCAAGGGATGACTCACTTCCTTTAAAATACACATAAATCTACATTTCATGATTAGCACTAGGCTGACTAATAAACATGTTTAACTTTTAAAATTTGGAACACATGCATGAACCAGTCAATAAATAAGACAAATGTTTACCAAAAAAATGCACTATAAATAAAACAAGTCTCAATTCAAAGCCATACAGCTGTCAATGCTATGCTGATACTTTTAAAACCAAGAATCAGTCATTTGTCAGTATCTAGAGGTAAAAAAAATAATGAATTAAAAAAAAAATTAAACATGCTACTAATGGGCTGCCCTAGTAACTTTATTAAAAGAGGGACGAAAGATACCAAAGGGAGTCTAACTCATAAATCCAAAACAAACTGACAACGCCAAGGCTAAAAATGAAAAAGACAAACAGAAAAACAGTAGTTAATTAAATATCCACATGTATACAACATTTTTTTAAAGCAACCATTGAACAATTTATCACAGTTAAGCACCGTTTGTTCATACATAATATGATTTCCGTCTCTGTATCTTGGTGTACGTTTCCTTCTTTTCTGTTAGCCATTTGTTTAAAGTCTTCCCTTTCAGGTCAAAAAGCGGATCAAATGGAATGCATTGAAAAGACTTGTGATAACGTCCTGGAATTTCATTGAATAGTTTTTTCTGGTTAAAACTGTGTAACAATCATGTTTATGTCCTTTTTCAAAGATGGTTTAGAAATTGAAGGCTTTCAAAAATAATGCCCTAGACCATTTACATATGCATCCATTGTATCGTTGAAACCTTGAAGGCTTCTACCAACACGTTTTATGGATGTTGATGTTAGATTTCCATGTAGCGCATGCAAAACATCCTTGGCTCTCATGTTAAATAATTCCAAGGCCAGGTCACCTGGTACATTCCCAACTTTTCCACCATGGATATTGATTGACCGATTATGTTTCAATTTTAAGGCAAGCCAGGGAGATAATGTTGCCATAATCTGTGATTGAAGGCTAGAAGGCGGTATTTTTTATGGTTTGAACCTAAGCATATCAAATTTCCACATTCGAAAAAGGCGATCCCCATTGTTCTCTTTGGCTGGGTTTTCCCTACACCAGTCAATCAAACCATCCCGAAGTACACAACATATGTAATTGAACTTATAGTCAGTCTTGGAATCTGTATATTTTCCCTTCGTCTTCGTCTTTGGTTCATATGGCTGTAATATATCTCAATCTTTATATCGACAAGTTTGTCAGACCCCCCGCCGTAAAAGCTCGTCGCCGCGTCCGTCCGCATTAGTAGGGCAAATTAACAGAAACAAGGTCAAGTTAATCTAGATGTTGACTTGCCCTGCAAGTCAATGGTCTTTTCTTATTTCTACCCCTGCTGATATATTTGATGGTATTGAAAGAGATGTACTCAATTTTAAAAACAATGGGATATCTTTCTTTGTGGAGATTTTAATGCCCGAGTTGGATCTGAATGTGATTTCATAGTTGACGATGACAACAATTGTGTTCCTATTTTTGACACATATCAATCAAATAGACAAATTTAACTTAAAAATAGTTATGATACCAAAGTTAACACACAGGGAAAAGATCAAATTGACTTGTGTATTAGTCATCAATTAAGATTTTTAAATGGCCCGAGAACACAGTTATTTCGTAGTGCATTTCTTTTAGACAATAAATTCAAATTTAAAAAATCGCACCTGCTCTTTCTCAAAAACATTTTTACAGTGTAGATTACTACCAGTGAGACAAATAATATCAAAATTATAGAAACTTCTACCAGCTCTAACTCAAAATGATGACAAGTCTGTGTTAAGGGGGTGTCAAATTCAGTTTGACAGCATCAGACGTAATAAAATTTGACCTTTTAGAATCGGCCCAATTCACTACTTAACATAAAATTTCAACACCCAAATTTTTTGGACATGTAATTACATCCCTCTACTTGATATTTCATGCATTTAATATCAAGAAATAAATTGGGAAAGTGTTTTAAATAAAACATGCAAGTTATACACTGTTTACACTAGGGACTGTATTCGTAGACAACGAAACCCAAAGGACGATAACTGTGTCTTTGGACCTAATAGGACAGAAAGACTTGACCAATCTTTATAAAACTTAGCATAACCTAAGCTTAGGCAATAATAAGATAGTTTGCCAAGTGTCATGGCCATATGTCATATATAAGATAAATTAAATATCTTCAACTGTCAAGATTTTGGCCTATAAATTTTAAATTTTTCAATAATTTGCTATTTAAATTTTCCTGAATATTAGATACTAAGTATTAAAAGCATCTGCACACTCATTTTATTTATCAGATGTATTGTAATTATTCCAAAGTCAAATTTATATGAGCCTATGCCTGAAAAAAAGAGATTTTCCAATTCAGGGAAGCCTTATATAAATATGCATTTTTCTCAGGCAATTTGAAGTTTTTTAAGCTTAAACTATTCTTTCATATATATTAAATGTATTTTAAATGCATAGAAAAGTTACAAAAAGTATACCACATGAGTAAAAAAAAAGGTCTTGGACCATGTAGTACTGAGAATAATTTAGAGTCAATTTAGGCGGTAGTCCATTTTGACATATAAAAATGCACACTGAAGCTATCAGAAGTGAAAATGTGTGACTTTTTGTTCATTTCTATGCTGTGGTGTTAAGATAGAAGAAGTATAATTGCAAAAGGACTCTTGTATTTAAAAATTTTGAAAGACAATATGGTCTGACGGTCATTTGTTTCATTTTTCAAGTTTTATTTGCACTTAGTTTTAGTCTCAATAGGTATAAATTTGGAACACTTACTATCATACAGGAAAAAATGGTAGCCTATAAAGGAGTTGGGTGTAATGAATATAGTAAAAAGCAGTGATGTAGACAAATGTCATCCCCTTTCCCTCATTTTTATCTGACGAATTCGACATAAAACTAGTTCACTGCTCTCCGTATGTTTTTCATTTGTCAATGTAATGCCCCCACAGCCAGATTGGTTATCTAATATAAAGGAATTGTTTGGCTTCTTATTAACAATTTTCTGTTCTTGATCAACCTTTTGATAGCTATTATTCGTGTGTTTCTCTGTACTGAGTCATGTCATGTTATGTTGTCATGTCGATGTTATATTACCTTAAAAACGGGAGGTTTGGCATGCCACAAAACCAGGTTCAACCCACCAATTTTTATCATGACATCATGATCAGAAGAACCTTCATCTTGAATTGAAAATACATTTTTGGTAGATTTTACTACTAGTTTCTCCGTCCTCAGCTTAACATTTATATAAGGATCAATATGGCTCTTGTTTATGCACTAACTGAATACCTCCGACAAACAACTGTCACAAAAGCAAGCAAGGTCGCTAAAACCAATGTTCTTGTCCTTTCTACCTTCTAGAACAATTGTCTGCTACCTTTAACAGGTAGTGCATTCAAATTTTTTTTCAGTCAATTTCATTTATCATAAGAAATAAATTTGAGAATGGAAATGGAGAATGTGTCAAATAAACTCCTCATAGATACCAGGACTAAATTTAATATATACGCCAGACGCGCTTTTCGTCTACAAAAGACTCATCAGTGACGCTCGAATCCAAAAAAGTTTAAAAAGACCAAATGAAGTTCGAAGTTGAAGAGCATTGATGACCAAAATTCCTCAAAGTTTTGCCAAATACAGCGAATACAGGTAATCTATGCCTGAGGTATAAAAGTCTTAATATTGTAAAAAAAAATCAGTAAATTTTACCACTTTTTGGATAATTTATTCAGATGGTAGCTTAGATTGACAATATTCTTAGGATAATTGTATTTATTACATTGGTTGCAATGAATTACATTGATTTCCCAGTTAAATAAAAACGATAATTTCAATGAAACTTGTGACCGAACGCCGCTATGGATTAAACTCGTGCTCGTTTAATCCATGCGTCGTTCGGTCAGGCGTTGTTTTATTTTTGATATTCAAATACGGCGATTAGTTATACTATAAATAATACAGCAGCAAACCTGTTATTGGTATATTGGTCATTTTTCGACACTTTACTGTAACTTCGACATTTTTTTTATGTGTATTTGATGCTACTTGAAATCTGTCATCTGACCAAAACAACTTTTTAACATGTATTGATAATTTTTTTGATGTTACCTTAAATCGGTCATTTGCCCAAGACAATTTTCTTATATGTATTGATAATTGTATTTGAAGTGACCTTAAATCGGTAATTTCACAGCGATACTTTCTAATATAAATTGAATTTAGTAAATTGTATTTGAGGTCATTTGAACCAACCAAAACTTTCATTAGAGAATTATTATACTTATTTAGTCAGTTTTACCATTGTTGTGATAATTGTAATTGATGTTACCTCAATTCGGTCATATGACCAAGACATTATTCTAATTAGTATTGATAATTGTATTATAAGTGAACTTGAACCAATCAAACCTTTGCCATAAAATTGTAAAAATTTTCAATAAAATTTACCACTTTTTGGATAATTGATTCAGATGTTACCTTAAATTGACCATATTCTGAGGATAATTGTAAATAATACAACAACAAATCTGATATTGGTATTTTGATGATTTTTCGACATTTTACTGTAAATTTGACAATTTTTTGGATAATTATAATTGATGTTACCTTAAATCGGTCATTTGACCAAGACAATTTTCTAATATGTATTGACAATTGTATTTGAGGTCAATTTGAACCAATAAAAACCTTCATTAGAGATTTATAATACTTATTTAGTCGGTTTTACCATTTTTGTGATAATTGTAATTGATGTTTCCTTAATTCGGTCATTTGACCAAGACAACTTTCTAATTAGTATTGCTAATTGTATTAGAAGTGAACTTGAACCAACCAAACCTTTGCTATAAAATTGTAAACATTTTCAATAAATTTTTCCACCTTTTGGATAATTGATTCAGATGTTACCTTAAATTAACCATATTCTGAGGATATTTGTAAATAATACAACAGCAAATCTGACATTGGTATTTTAATGATTTTTCGACATTTTATTGTAAATTTGACATTTTTGTTAAGAATTGTAATTGATGTTACCTTAAATCGGTCATTTGACAAAGATAATTTTCTATTATGTATTGATAACTGTAATTGATGTTACCTTAAATTCGTCATGTGACCGAAATATTTTTAATATGTATTGACAGTTGTATTTAAATTCAATTTGAACCAATCAAACCTTTATTATAAAATTGTAATACTTTTTAAAAAAATGTTACCGCTTTTTGGATAATTTATTCAGATGTTATCTTAAATTGACCATATTCTGAGGATAATTGTAAATGATACAACAGCAAATCTAATATTGGTATTTTGATGATATTTCGACATTTTACTGTAAATTTGCCATTTTTTTTTATAATTGTAATTGATGTTACTTTAAATCAGTCATTTGACCATGACAATTTTATAATAAGTATTGATAATTGTATTTGATGTTACCTTAAATTGGTAATGTTACCGATATACTTTTTAATATGTATTGACAGTTGTATTTAAATTCAATTTGAACCAATCAAACCTTTATTATAAAATTGTAATACTTTTTTAGAAAATTAAACCACTTTTTGGATAATTTATTCAGATGTTATCTTAAATTGACCATATTCTGAGGTTAATTGTAAATTATACAACAGCAAATCTGATATTGGTATTTTGATGATTTTTCGACATTTTATTGTAAATATGACAATTTTTTTAATATTTGTAATTGATGTTACCTTAAATCGGTCATTTGACCAAGATAATTTTCTATTATGTATTGATAACTGTACTTGATGTTACCATAAATTCGTCATATGACCGATATATTTTTAATATGTATTGACAGTTGTATTTAAATTCAATTTGAACCAATCAAACCTTTATTATAAAATTGTAATACTTTTAAAAAAAAATGTTACCGCTTTTTGGATAATTTATTCAGATGTTTTCTTAAATTGACCATATTCTGAGGATAATTGTAAATGATACAACAGCAAATCTAATATTGGTATTTTGATGATTTTTCGACATTTTACTGTAAATTTGCCATTTTTTTTGATAATTGTAATTGATGTTACTTTAAATCAGTCATTTGACCAAGACAATTTTCTTATATGTATTGACAATTGTATTTGAGGTCAATTTGAACCAATAAAAACCTTCAGTAGAGATTTATAATACTTATTTAGTCGGTTTTACCATTTTTGTGATAATTGTAATTGATGTTTCCTTAATTCGGTCATTTGACCAAGACAACTTTCTAATTAGTATTGCTAATTGTATTAGAAGTGAACTTGAACCAACCAAACCTGTGCTATAAAATTGTAAACATTTTCAATAAATTTTTCCACTTTTTGGATAATTGATTCAGATGTTACCTTAAATTAACCATATTCTGAGGATAATTGTAAATAATACAACAGCAAATCTGACATTGGTATTTTAATGATTTTTCGACAGTTTACTGAAAATTTGACAATTTTTTGGATAATTGTAATTGATGTTAACTTAAATTGGTCATGTGACCGATATACTTTTTAATATGTATTGACAGTTGTATTTGAATTCAATTAGAACCAATCAAACCTCCTTTATAAAATTGTAATACTTTTTTTGAAAATTTGACCGCTTTTTAAATAATTTATTCAGACGTTACCTTAAATTTACCATATTCTGAGGATAATTGTACATAATACAACAGCAAATCTGATATTGATATTTTGATGATTTTTAGACATTTTACAGTAAATTTGACAATTTTGTGGATACTTGTAATTGATGTTACCTTAAATCGATCATTTGACGAAGAAAACTTTCTAATATGTATTGATAATTGTATTTGATGTTACCTTAAATTGGTAATGTTACCGATATACCTTTAATATGTATTGACAGTTGTACTTAAATTTAATTTGAACCAATCAAACCTTTATTATAAAATTGTAATACTTTTTTTAGAAAATTATACCATTTATCGGATCATTTATTCAGATGTTACCTTAAATTGACCATATTTTGAGGTTAATTGTAAATAATACAACAGCAAATCTGATATTGGTATTTTGATGATTTTTCGACATTTCATTGTAAATATGACAATTTTTTTAATAATTGTAATTGATGTTACCTTAAATTGGTCATTTGACCAAGACAATTTTCTATTATGTATTGATAACTGTAATTGATGTTACCTTAATTCGTCATGTGACCGATATATTTTTAACATGTATTGACAGTTGTATTTAAATTCAATTTGAACCAATCAAACCTTTATTATAAAATTGTAATACTTTTTAAAAAAAATGTTACCGCTTTTTGGATAATTTATTCAGATGTTATCTTAAATTGACCATATTCTGAGGATAATTGTAAATGATACAACAGCAAATCTAATATTGGTATTTTGATGATATTTCGACATTTTACTGCAAAATTTGCCATTTTTTTTTATAATTGTAATTGATGTTACTTAAATCAGTCATTTGACCATGACAATTTTATAATAAGTATTGATAATTGTATTTGATGTTACCTTAAATTGGTAATGTTACCGATATACTTTTTAATATGTATTGACAGTTGTATTTAAATTCAATTTGAACCAATCAAATCTTTATTATAAAATTGTAATACTTTTTTAGAAAATTAAACCACTTTTTGGATAATTTATTCAGATGTTATCTTAAATTGACCATATTCTGAGGTTAATTGTAAATTATACAACAGCAAATCTGATATTGGTATTTTGATGATTTTTCGACATTTTATTGTAAATATGACAATTTTTTTAATATTTGTAATTGATGTTACCTTAAATCGGTCATTTGACCAAGATAATTTTCTATTATGTATTGATAACTGTACTTGATGTTACCATAAATTCGTCATATGACCGATATATTTTTAATATGTATTGACAGTTGTATTTAAATTCAATTTGAACCAATCAAACCTTTATTATAAAATTGTAATACTTTTAAAAAAAATGTTACCGCTTTTTGGATAATTTATTCAGATGTTATCTTAAATTGACCATATTCTGAGGATAATTGTAAATGATACAACAGCAAATCTAATATTGGTATTTTGATGATTTTTCGACATTTTACTGTAAATTTGCCATTTTTTTTGATAATTGTAATTGATGTTACTTTAAATCAGTCATTTGACCAAGACAATTTTCTAATATGTATTGACAATTGTATTTGAGGTCAATTTGAACCAATAAAAACCTTCATTAGAGATTTATAATACTTATTTAGTCGGTTTTACCATTTTTGTGATAATTGTAATTGATGTTTCCTTAATTCGGTCATTTGACCAAGACAACTTTCTAATTAGTATTGCTAATTGTATTAGAAGTGAACTTGAACCAACCAAACCTTTGCTATAAAATTGTAAACATTTTCAATAAATTTTTCCACTTTTTGGATAATTGATTCAGATGTTACCTTAAATTAACCATATTCTGAGGATAATTGTAAATAATACAACAGCAAATCTGACATTGGTATTTTAATGATTTTTCGACAGTTTACTGAAAATTTGACAATTTTTTTGATAATTGTAATTGATGTTAACTTAAATTGGTCATGTGACCGATATACTTTTTAATATGTATTGACAGTTGTATTTGAATTCAATTAGAACCAATCAAACCTCCTTTATAAAATTGTAATACTTTTTTTGAAAATTTGACCGCTTTTTAAATAATTTATTCAGACGTTACCTTAAATTTACCATATTCTGAGGATAATTGTACATAATACAACAGCAAATCTGATATTGATATTTTGATGATTTTTAGACATTTTACAGTAAATTTGACAATTTTTTGGATACTTGTAATTGATGTTACCTTAAATCGATCATTTGACGAAGAAAACTTTCTAATATGTATTGATAATTGTATTTGATGTTACCTTAAATTGGTAATGTTACCGATATACTTTTTAATATGTATTGACAGTTGTACTTAAATTTAATTTGAACCAATCAAACCTTTATTATAAAATTGTAATACTTTTTTTAGAAAATTATACCATTTATCGGATCATTTATTCAGATGTTACCTTAAATTGACCATATTTTGAGGTTAATTGTAAATAATACAACAGCAAATCTGATATTGGTATTTTGATGATTTTTCGACATTTTATTGTAAATATGACAATTTTTTTAATAATTGTAATTGATGTTACCTTAAATTGGTCATTTTACCAAGACAATTTTCTATTATGTATTGATAACTGTAATTGATGTTACCTTAAATTCGTCATGTGACCGATATATTTTTAACATGTATTGACAGTTGTATTTAAATTCAATTTGAACCAATCAAACCTTTATTATAAAATTGTAATACTTTTTAAAAAAATGTTACCGCTTTTTGGATAATTTATTCAGATGTTATCTTAAATTGACCATATTCTGAGGATAATTGTAAATGATACAACAGCAAATCTAATATTGGTATTTTGATGATATTTCGACATTTTACTGTAAATTTGCCATTTTTTTTTATAATTGTAATTGATGTTACTTTAAATCAGTCATTTGACCATGACAATTTTATAATAAGTATTGATAATTGTATTTGATGTTACCTTAAATTGGTAATGTTACCGATATACTTTTTAATATGTATTGACAGTTGTATTTAAATTCAATTTGAACCAATCAAACCTTTATTATAAAATTGTAATACTTTTTTAGAAAATGAAACCACTTTTTGGATAATTTATTCAGATGTTATCTTAAATTGACCATATTCTGAGGTTAATTGTAAATTATACAACAGCAAATCTGATATTGGTATTTTGATGATTTTTCGACATTTTATTGTAAATATGACAATTTTTTTAATATTTGTAATTGATGTTACCTTAAATCGGTCATTTGACCAAGATAATTTTCTATTATGTTTTGATAACTGTACTTGATGTTACCATAAATTCGTCATATGACCGATATATTTTTAATATGTATTGACAGTTGTATTTAAATTCAATTTGAACCAATCAAACCTTTATTATAAAATTGTAATACTTTTAAAAAAAAATGTTACCGCTTTTTGGATAATTTATTCAGATGTTATCTTAAATTGACCATATTCTGAGGATAATTGTAAATGATACAACAGCAAATCTAATATTGGTATTTTGATGATTTTTCGACATTTTACTGTAAATTTGCCATTTTTTTTGATAATTGTAATTGATGTTACTTTAAATCAGTCATTTGACCAAGACAATTTTCTAATATGTATTGACAATTGTATTTGAGGTCAATTTGAACCAATAAAAACCTTCATTAGAGATTTATAATACTTATTTAGTCGGTTTTACCATTTTTGTGATAATTGTAATTGATGTTTCCTTAATTCGGTCATTTGACCAAGACAACTTTCTAATTAGTATTGCTAATTGTATTAGAAGTGAACTTGAACCAACCAAACCTTTGCTATAAAATTGTAAACATTTTCAATAAATTTTTCCACTTTTTGGATAATTGATTCAGATGTTACCTTAAATTAACCATATTCTGAGGATAATTGTAAATAATACAACAGCAAATCTGACATTGGTATTTTAATGATTTTTCGACAGTTTACTGAAAATTTGACAATTTTTTTGATAATTGTAATTGATGTTTACTTAAATTGGTCATGTGACCGATATACTTTTTAATATGTATTGACAGTTGTATTTGAATTCAATTAGAACCAATCAAACCTCCTTTATAAAATTGTAATACTTTTTTTGAAAATTTGACCGCTTTTTAAATAATTTATTCAGACGTTACCTTAAATTTACCATATTCTGAGGATAATTGTACATAATACAACAGCAAATCTGATATTGATATTTTGATGATTTTTAGACATTTTACAGTAAATTTGACAATTTTTTGGATACTTGTAATTGATGTTACCTTAAATCGATCATTTGACGAAGAAAACTTTCTAATATGTATTGATAATTGTATTTGATGTTACCTTAAATTGGTAATGTTACCGATATACTTTTTAATATGTATTGACAGTTGTACTTAAATTTAATTTGAACCAATCAAACCTTTATTATAAAATTGTAATACTTTTTTTAGAAAATTATACCATTTATCGGATCATTTATTCAGATGTTACCTTAAATTGACCATATTTTGAGGTTAATTGTAAATAATACAACAGCAAATCTGATATTGGTATTTTGATGATTTTTCGACATTTTATTGTAAATATGACAATTTTTTTAATAATTGTAATTGATGTTACCTTAAATTGGTCATTTGACCAAGACAATTTTCTATTATGTATTGATAACTGTAATTGATGTTACCTTAAATTCGTCATGTGACCGATATATTTTTAACATGTATTGACAGTTGTATTTAAATTCAATTTGAACCAATCAAACCTTTATTATAAAATTGTAATACTTTTTAAAAAAATGTTACCGCTTTTTGGATAATTTATTCAGATGTTATCTTAAATTGACCATATTCTGAGGATAATTGTAAATGATACAACAGCAAATCTAATATTGGTATTTTGATGATATTTCGACATTTTACTGTAAATTTGCCATTTTTTTTTATAATTGTAATTGATGTTACTTTAAATCAGTCATTTGACCATGACAATTTTATAATAAGTATTGATAATTGTATTTGATGTTACCTTAAATTGGTAATGTTACCGATATACTTTTTAATATGTATTGACAGTTGTATTTAAATTCAATTTGAACCAATCAAACCTTTATTATAAAATTGTAATACTTTTTTAGAAAATTAAACCACTTTTTGGATAATTTATTCAGATGTTATCTTAAATTGACCATATTCTGAGGTTAATTGTAAATTATACAACAGCAAATCTGATATTGGTATTTTGATGATTTTTCGACATTTTATTGTAAATATGACAATTTTTTTAATATTTGTAATTGATGTTACCTTAAATCGGTCATTTGACCAAGATAATTTTCTATTATGTTTTGATAACTGTACTTGATGTTACCATAAATTCGTCATATGACCGATATATTTTTAATATGTATTGACAGTTGTATTTAAATTCAATTTGAACCAATCAAACCTTTATTATAAAATTGTAATACTTTTAAAAAAAAATGTTACCGCTTTTTGGATAATTTATTCAGATGTTATCTTAAATTGACCATATTCTGAGGATAATTGTAAATGATACAACAGCAAATCTAATATTGGTATTTTGATGATTTTTCGACATTTTACTGTAAATTTGCCATTTTTTTTGATAATTGTAATTGATGTTACTTTAAATCAGTCATTTGACCAAGACAATTTTCTAATATGTATTGACAATTGTATTTGAGGTCAATTTGAACCAATAAAAACCTTCAGTAGAGATTTATAATACTTATTTAGTCGGTTTTACCATTTTTGTGATAATTGTAATTGATGTTTCCTTAATTCGGTCATTTGACCAAGACAACTTTCTAATTAGTATTGCTAATTGTATTAGAAGTGAACTTGAACCAACCAAACCTTTGCTATAAAATTGTAAACATTTTCAATAAATTTTTCCACTTTTTGGATAATTGATTCAGATGTTACCTTAAATTAACCATATTCTGAGGATAATTGTAAATAATACAACAGCAAATCTGACATTGGTATTTTAATGATTTTTCGACAGTTTACTGAAAATTTGACAATTTTTTTGATAATTGTAATTGATGTTAACTTAAATTGTTCATGTGACCGATATACTTTTTAATATGTATTGACAGTTGTATTTGAATTCAATTAGAACCAATCAAACCTCCTTTATAAAATTGTAATACTTTTTTTGAAAATTTGACCGCTTTTTAAATAATTTATTCAGACGTTACCTTAAATTTACCATATTCTGAGGATAATTGTACATAATACAACAGCAAATCTGATATTGATATTTTGATGATTTTTAGACATTTTACAGTAAATTTGACAATTTTTTGGATACTTGTAATTGATGTTACCTTAAAAATCGATCATTTGACGAAGAAAACTTTCTAATATGTATTGATAATTGTATTTGATGCTACCTTAAATTGGTAATGTTACCGATATACTTTTTAATATGTATTGACAGTTGTACTTAAATTTAATTTGAACCAATCAAACCTTTATTATAAAATTGTAATACTTTTTTTAGAAAATTATACCATTTATCGGATCATTTATTCAGATGTTACCTTACATTGACCATATTTTGAGGTTAATTGTAAATAATACAACAGCAAATCTGATTTGGTATTTTGATGATTTTTCGACATTTTATTGTAAATATGACAATTTTTTTAATAATTGTAATTGATGTTACCTTAAATTGGTCATTTGACCAAGACAATTTTCTATTATGTATTGATAACTGTAATTGATGTTACCTTAAATTCGTCATGTGACCGATATATTTTTAACATGTATTGACAGTTGTATTTAAATTCAATTTGAACCAATCAAACCTTTATTATAAAATTGTAATACTTTTTAAAAAAATGTTACCGCTTTTTGGATAATTTATTCAGATGTTATCTTAAATTGACCATATTCTGAGGATAATTGTAAATGATACAACAGCAAATCTAATATTGGTATTTTGATGATATTTCGACATTTTACTGTAAATTTGCCATTTTTTTTTTTTAATTGTAATTGATGTTACTTTAAATCAGTCATTTGACCATGACAATTTTATAATAAGTATTGATAATTGTATTTGATGTTACCTTAAATTGGTAATGTTACCGATATACTTTTTAATATGTATTGACAGTTGTATTTAAATTCAATTTGAACCAATCAAACCTTTATTATAAAATTGTAATACTTTTTTAGAAAATTAAACCACTTTTTGGATAATTTATTCAGATGTTATCTTAAATTGACCATATTCTGAGGTTAATTGTAAATTATACAACAGCAAATCTGATATTGGTATTTTGATGATTTTTCGACATTTTATTGTAAATATGACAATTTTTTTAATATTTGTAATTGATGTTACCTTAAATCGGTCATTTGACCAAGATAATTTTCTATTATGTATTGATAACTGTACTTGATGCTACCATAAATTCGTCATATGACCGATATATTTTTAATATGTATTGACAGTTGTATTTAAATTCAATTTGAACCAATCAAACCTTTATTATAAAATTGTAATACTTTTTTAGAAAATTATACCACTTTTTGGATAATTTATTCAAATGTTATCTTAAATTGACCATATTCTGAGGATCATTGTAAATAATACAACAGCAAATCTGATATTGGTATTTTGATCATTTTTCGACATTTTACTGTAAATTTGACATTTGTTTTGATATTTGTAATTGATGTTACCTTAAATCATTCATTTGACCAAGACAATTTTATAATAAGTATTGATAATGGTATTAAGTCAACTTGAACCAATCAAACCTTTACTATAAAGTTGTAAATATTCTCCATATATTTAACCATTTTTTGGAGAATTTATACAGATGTTACCTTAAATTGACCATATTCTGAGGTTAATTGTAAATAATACAACAGCAAATCTGATATTGGTATTTTGATGATTTTTCGACATTTTACTATAAATTTGACAATTTTTTTGATAATTGTAATTGAGGTTACCTTAAATCGGTCATTTGGCCAAGACAATTTTTTTTATATGTATTGATAATTGTAATTGATGTTACCTTAAATTGGTAATGTTACCGATATACTTTTTAATATGTATTGACAGTTGCATTTAAATTCAATTTGAACCAATCAAACCTTTATTATAAAAATGTAATACTTTTTTAGAAAATTATATCACTTTTTGGATAATTTATTCAAATGTTATCTTAAATTGACCATATTCTGAGGATAATTGTAAATAATACAACAGCAAATCTGATATTGGTATTTTGATGATTTTTCGACATTTTACTGTAAATTTGACATTTTTTTTGATAATTGTAATAGAGGTTACCTTAAATCGGTCATTTGACCAAGACAACTTTCTAATATGTATTGATAATTGTATTTGATGTTACCTTAAATTGATAATGTTACCGATATACTTTTTAATATGTATTGACAGTTGTATTTAAGTAGCAGTCCATGTAAAAACTAGACAAAAGGTGATATACCAAGGTAGTGGGAATTTTATAAATTTTTCAGAGAATGTTCCTTAGATAACCAAAAAGAAAAAAAAATCAAACAAAAAAGCTGGAAAGCAACGTTTGCTAGGGAATTCCGCTTATTGATATTTGCCTAACAACAGAAACAAATTGCTCAAAATTTCTTCTGAAAATGCTCCACTTTAAAGAAAAGAATTATAAATCTTGCAGAAGATGCAATTATTAGATATATATTTTTTTACAGACGGTATACTTCCCTTAATTAAATTTGAACATCATTGATAAAAGGTAACAATACCTAAATTTTTCATTTTTTAGATTAAAATTTGAAAAAAAGCCAGACCTGTACATCTGAAACACCTATATATCACGAATAATCAACCTTATCACAGAAATTTTTCATTAATTTTTTTTGGGGATTTTAAAAGGTCAAAGTTCAAAGGTTAAAATAAAAAATGTCCAAAAAACATAAAAATCACACTGAAAGCAGGGTTTTTTTTCCTAAATTGTTTCAATTTATGGTAGATAAATGCATACATGGTTGCATAATATCAGGACCCTAATGTTCTTACTTTTCTTAATATTATGACCTTGACCCTTTACCTGAAGGTCATTTTTTTTTGACTTTTTAGAGTTTTGAAAGCCTTTTTGACAGATTTGTTTACAACTTTTCAATTATTCTCAATATCATGTGTGTTATAATAAATTATTTTTGTGAACATGGCTTGCAGCTATATATCATCTTCACCTTTGACTTAAAGGTCAAATTATTTTGTTTTTTTAATATGACACTCTTCCAGCAGAAATATCTTGATTTTGTGCAGGTTTTTGATATTTGCAATCTAACGACTTTCTTATAACTTGTTTTGCACCTCTGCCAACATGACCTTACACAAAAGACTGCACACAAAAGAACATAAATGGAGAATCCCCCCATATAACGTTATAAACTGACATAACTGATGACCAATTAAGCTGGCACAACCAAAAGTCAAACATGATCTGTGATTTATGGTAATATTATAAAGCAATGTGTATAAGTTTCATAACAATTGGTTGAGGAAAACTAAGAAGATAACAGTTACCAACTTTTTGATGTACAGACTTATGTTAATATAGATCAACATGGTTAAATTTAATGCCTTGTCACCTAGCGGTACCTATATGGTTGATTTATATGTCTGTGGGAGTTTGTCCCAGCCATCAAACAATATATTCTAAAAGTATTTTTTTCTGTCACCTTTGAGAAACCTTGTTTCTACTGTTATATCTACACAACACACAGCAGATTAATTCCAATATAACCTTTATTTGGAACACCTTATATTCAGCAAAACAGGTATTGATGACTGTGAATTTTAATTAAAAAGTAAAACATAATAGCAGTCATCCAGTTTCAAAACATTTATTTGTGATAAAATAACTACAAATAGATTTTTCACACAGGGCCTATGTACGACTCATTTGGATTAGTTACATATATAAACACAATTTATATACTGCTTATTTAACCCTAATAATTTACCTTTGTTTTATTAAAACAGAATGCAATTTACATCGTGAGTAAGACGACCATTTTCCCTTCCTGAAACCAGTTTTTTTATTCTAGTCACTTGATATATGCCTATTGGCATACATTTTAGGTTTTTTAATTCAAATTTAAAACTTACTTGCTTTAAATAACACAGATAATAAGAAAAAATACACACTATACTTGGATTTGGATTGTGGTTTGACACAGATGAATGTGTAACTTCTATTAATAATAAAAGGAATACACATACATTTACATATTGCTATATTAAACTGAAAGTACAGTTAAAATAAACAAGAGGCTCTCAAGAGCCTGAATCGCTCACCTTAATTCTTTTGGTTAAATCTCTCATCAATGATTATTTTGGCTTTTCAAATTATTTAAATGTTTTTTGGATCGTCCTATTTTCTTCAAAAGCCAAAAAAAAAAAATCATTTTCTCCGATGTTCTATTTTAGCCATAGGAGCTATGTTTCTTGACATACAAGGAAATAAAATATAAAATTTATACTAGATACTCTGAAACTCATTTAGCCTAAGTTTGGCTGAAATTGATACAGCAGTTTCATAGGAGAAGATTTTTTAAAGTAAGTCAACATGATGAACAAATTGTGAAAAAAGTCTTTAAAGGGCAATAACTCCTTAAGGGGTTAATTGACAATTTTGGTCAAATTGACTTAATTGAAGATCTTACTTTGCTGAACATTATTGCTGTTTACAGTTTATTTCTATCTATAATTATATTCAAGATAATAAACAAAAACAGCAAAATTTCCTTAAAATTATCAATTCAGGGGCAGCAACCCAACAACAGGTTGTCTGATTCATCTGAATATTTCAGGGCAGATAGATCTTGACCTGATAAACAATATGACCCAACGTCAGATTTGCTCTAAATGCTTTGGTTTTTGAGTTATAAGCCAAAAACTGCATTTGACCCCTATGTTCTATTTTTAGCAATGGCGACCCTGTTTGTTGATAGATCAAAACTTCGGATACAATTTATAAATTAGATACCCTAAGGAACATTCAGTTAAAGTTTGAAAGTATTTGGCCCAGTAGTTTCAGAGGAGAAGATTCTTGAAATAGTTTACGACGACAGACGACGACAGACGACGGACGACGACGGACGACAAGTGATGGCATAAGCTCACTTGTCCCTTCGGGACAGGTGAGCTAAAAATGATTAGAGTTATCTCCCCTTGCATATTTTAAGGAAGTATATGGAAACAAAATAAAGTAACTACATCTATATCAAGTAAGTTAATTATCTCCCTTTAAATATTTCAGATCACGAATATCTTCCTTTGTGCACATTCTATGGTCATGTACTTCAACTGTGTAAAGTTTCATTAATATTTCTACAGTCATTTAGGAGGAGTTGTGCTTACAAGACCTAATGCCACATATTGTGATATTTAAACTTAATAATTTCAATTATCTCCCTTGAAAAAAAACATCTGATAAGAAATATCCTCCTTCCTCATGTCTAAAGATGTATACAACATCTGTGTAAAGCTTCATCAACATTGATTAATCCATTTAGAAGAAGGTGTGCTTACAAGACTTGTTGCCATTTATTGCTATATTTAACAAAGTCAATTCAATTATCTCCCTTGAAATAATTTCGACGAGAAATATTTTCCTTCATGAACATCCTCAGGTTGTGTACTACAATCGTATCAAGTTTTATCAATATTAGTCCATCCATTAGGAAGATGTTGTGCATGTATACGAGACTTATCAGATGTATACACCCCCCCCCCCCCCCCAAAAAAAAAAAGAATTATGAACAAGAGTGGACACACTGAAATGTCTCGCCTGTTCTAGTGTTCATAATATAATTTATGTTGAAAGTATAAAAAAGCATTGTATACCACAAGCATTAATTAACTGTACTTGAGATGAAGGCGACACAAAAATCACATCATGAGGAAGATGTGTACTAAGTTTCAAATTGATGTGCCTCTAACTTCATCAAAAACCACCTTGACCAAAAACTTAAACTTGATGTGGGATGGAAAATCAAACAAATACACTATTGTAGATAAAAAAATGTTTCATTATAGACTTGTTTTACTTAAAAGCAGGTGTATTTTTTTTAAATAAAACAAGTTACTATTTTTAAAAGGCAGAGTGCCCATATTCATTGTATTTGGCTTGTCTTTTATTCATGAATTTCTTCAGTGAATTAGGTTAGAGTTTTTTTAAATATAAAAAAAGAAGGTAAATAGTTTTGCTCCATGGATCAGTATTTCAGAAAAAAAACATTAAACTTTGATTTATCATAGCATGTTATCTAACCAAAAGTGATTAACAGCAAAAATATGGCACAAGCAAATTAGGGGCCTAAACTACATGATTAAAAAAGTTTTTCACAATAATTGTTCAACAGCATCAGCCTTGTTTAAAGCAAGAATAACAGCATCAAGATCTTGGTCAATATCTGCAATTGGTGTTTTACATCTCTGCATAACAGCCAATCTGGAGAAAAAGGATGCAATCTGTCCAAGTTATAAATATTCTTTAGGGGTGAACCTTTTGTTTCCATTTTCATCCCTTGCCACTCTCATGTTCCTGACAACAGTTGAAGGATTAGCTTTAATTCCACTTCTTTCACCTTCTTCAAAAATGTTGCTCAAGTAAGATTTTACATTGTCTGAAAATCTTACAACCTTTCTTTCCTTCTTTAAGGCCCATCCCATTATTTGTTCATTGGAGCCTTGCTTTAACCCAGTCTCACATCTGAATTTGATTGTGTCATCAGTTAGGTTAAAGCACGACTCCTTCCATCTCAATTTAATATCATTAAAGGTGCTTCCTTTATGATCTTGGTGTTCATGGTTGCCTAGCAGACAATGGTTGTTCATGTCACTGTACGATTCAAAATACAGTATACAGCCAATTTCTGGACAACTGATGTTAAATGACTCTGAATCTGTCTGTTTTGGCATAGTTGGTTTTTTTATAATACCATCAGGTTGTGTAGGAATTGTAAAGTTTGCATGGACATCAACATTCAATTCTACATCATTTAAAGTACTATTTATAGAAATCTTCTTCCCATTTCCAATTTCAAATGCCTTCCAGGCTGTTATTGTGTCATCGTTGTTGAATCTGACATTTGAAATCTTTGTAATTGCCTTAATAGGACAGGTGATCTTCTTAACGAGAGAATTAGGATCTACAGCTACATATGCTGCTTGGCAGGATGTTACTCCACCATGTTTGTCAATGGCCATTTTCATATCTAAGGCAGTTAAAACATCACTACCAGATGCAGCTGATCTTCTGATTTTCCCTCTCATATGGGCAATCTTTGCGTCACAATATGATTTACCATTTTGTGGCTCACTATAGTCATACCGTGCAATTGTTATGCCTAAAAAAATAAAAATATACATGTACATTAATTCAACTTAATGACACCAGGGTTGAATTGTGTTGACAAGCCTTCAACATAACAGAGAACTTCCACACAAATTTTCAAAGCATAAATATCTCCATATTATGTGTTTATAGTATAGTATGCAGTAGATGATAGTTCAAATTTTGAGACACTTGTATGTAAACAAATAACACTTTTAAAGTCATCAATGAACTAGCTATATATATATTACGGTTATTTCTGGCAATTTGTATATTTCCCTTTGATCCAACTGGCTTATATTATCAGCCATGCGGCTCTTGGGCTGATATTGAACCTAGGGCTGATAATACATGCGATATGAAAAATGCCATGTTATGATCTTTTTATCATATGCTTCAAAAGTAGAGAAAAATAACAGATTCATATATTGATCCTTTTACGTGGTTCCCGAAAAGAAGTTGAAAGAGTAAAAAGTTCACGGACGTCGGACCCAAAATTTGATACATTCAATATGAACTCTTTCTATCATATGCCTCAAAAGAGAGAAAAAAAAATTATATGGACGAATCGACAAAGAAAATAATTCAACAATATACATAATGAACATTGTTTGGAAAAGTCTTTTTTTTTTAAAGTAACTTTCTAAATTATGTTTCAGAAAAAATGAAAAAATGCATTTATTTTTTTTTTATTTTTTTTAACTTAATTATATTACACAATATACTTTACCGTATTTAAATAATTGTTTTGTACACTATTTGTAATGTTTTTCAATGTAAACGTAGCATTGAGGTGTATTTTCCGGAATTTGCCGAGTATCACCGGAATGCCATGTGATAACGTTACGGTAAGCCATGTGATAACAATCGAAGCATGTGATAAACTTTTCATTTCAGCCCGCTAAGCACCAAATCGAAAAATATGGAAAAACTTTAATTTAATGCTATTATCAAACGGTTAAAATCATATGTTATTTAGTCTAAGTATATGATAATTTCAAATATCAATGTACTGACTGTATCACTAAAAATATAGGCAATGCATTGTGTGACATAATAATTTGTGTTACCTGCGATTTCTGTCCCAAAAAGCAAGACTTATGGATATAGTGATCTGGCAGCATATTAGTAATAGGTTAACTTTATTTTGTATGTGCGTACCTTGCAAGGTTCTCATACATGCACAGATAGACAATGGTTATTCTTATAGTGTATAATAGATTACCAATGAAATAATAAATGGTATTTATACCCTGGGATTTTAAAGTAAATTATATACTTAAAAACCCAGCTTTTTAAAGTAGATGATTATAGTGTTGTGGAGTTTGTCTATCTGAATTTAAGTGCAAAATGACATTATTTCTCTTACCAGTTGTTTCAGTGATCTTAGGTATAGCCAACCAAAGACTGCCACAATGGTAGCATCCTGCATTATCACTTCTCAAGTATACTGTGTTGATTCTGGGAAGCTGAATTTTTATTGTTCTTAAAGTGTTCTCTAACACGGAAGCTACTGCAACCCAATCTTGTTTAACTGCATCCATTGTATGTGTATATGTTCTTTGCTGCAAGTAAAATAAAAGGAATCTAAAAAAATATTTTACTAAAAAGATAATTATATAAAGAGGATCCTAAGAGCTTGTAATCTTTCACCGATAGTATAGAATAAAAACTGCCAGTTTATAGCAATATTTTTAAATTTTACTAGGCAACACACATACATATTTTGTGTGAGACAAACAAAGGTGCTTTAATATATCATTTATCTGATATTTTTGACAAATTTAAGCAATAGTTATTGGTGGTGACCATTTTTAATAGGTACTGGGGTCATCAACCTTAAATGTTGTAGTTTATTACATGCATGTATTCATAGGTTTCTCAAAATTTTGTTGAAATTGGCCCCTTCAATAATCTTGATTTTTTTTTAAACACACAGTTTGTTTATCTCCTCTGAATTGTTTTACATTGGCCATATTGGGACCCTTTTCAGCATACTTTGCTGAGGTGGCTAAGACTCTGTTAAAGGCTATAGTAGCCTTTAATTGCTTACATTAACAACAATTGGTCTTGGATGGAGAATTGTCTATAATTGGCAATCACACCACAAAGGAAAAAAAATGAAATAAAACATAGGTGAGGTCTATGAAGTTCAACTGACTATATGCATTTTGAATAAGGAAATTACCATTAAATTCTGATTTTCATCTTTAAACTCCTTTTTGTCCAAACCAATCACTCTGGTTCTCACGAAATGCTAAAGGAAGGAATTTCATAGCCCAGTCCATGATTATGAGACATTCTCCATCTTTCAATTCCTCTAATAGTAGGATCCTTGCTAGATCTTGGTTGACACCTCTTACAATATGACTCTTCCATTCAAGAATCTTAGCCTCAGCTACATCTATACTGGCCAGCAGATCATTTCTAACTTCATCTGGTATGTCTGCAAAATAAATAATGTCAACTAGATATAGTATGCCTTTAGTAAAATAGATATGGGCCTGATTAAGACCTCCTCTGGGTGCAGGATTTCTTGCATGTTGAAGACCCATTGGTTGCCTTGAGTTGTTTTGTATGTTTTGGTTGGGTTGTTGTCTCTTTGGAAAAAAATTAAAAAATTCAATTCCTTGCTTTTTATTAACTTTTTCTTTGTTTTCAAGAAAGTGTATTTTCTAAATCAAAGAAAACTTAAAAATCATGATTATAATCGTACTATGTTTTATTATTTGATGACACTAGGAATAATGAAAAACACTAGTATTATTGTTCTCTTTTTATATTGAACAGTAATGTGCACCTAATGCATAAACTGAGAAAAGTTTATCTATTCAAATCAAATTACAAAATAAACAGTGATTTAAATTTGTTAAGGTTGCAATAAATACCTAATTCAGAAAGACGTCTTTTGATGGTGGAGACTGCTTGTGGAAGTAAATTACATCTCTCACATACCATGTCATGCTGATGGTCGACACAGTGCTGTTGTAGATGTTGGTCTGTTGGATCACTCAAAGAATAATTGATACAGTGAGGCCTAAATTAAAATATTGTTTGTTTGCCCTTTTCCGACCCTATGTTTTGAAACAGGGTAGGTAGGTAGGTAAAATATTTTATATTTTTCCCCAGAAAAATAAGTTGGCTCGATATATTTTTTTTCATGGGTAGGCAGGTAGGTATAATATTTTATTTTATAGATACAAAATCTGCATAATGTCATTTTTGTCTGTTTTGCTTTTGCTAATAAGTTTCTGGGACTACGTTTTGAAAAAAAATATCATGAAGAATGTGAAGTTAATTCATATGCACTACTATTTTGTTTTCAAATATCAAAATATAGAGCTGTGCCGCATATTTTCAACGTTTATATATGCCTGGAACTTTGAAGAGTTTTAACTTGCACTAAAATTCTGTACTGTACGCTTACCTCTACCTAAAGGTTTTCTGTAAGAGATAACTTTGTCCTGGTAAAATATGTCCGGGCAGACATACATTACTAGTAGAAAAGGTCCCTAGTGTTTAAACTTGCGTGTGTGCCTATGTTTCCAATAAAAATGCTACAAGAATTAAACTCAATTGTCACGTATTTTACATCGCATTTATAAATGATCTGTATGGAAAACTTGGGCGATTTTACTGCCAAATATTCTCCACTTTACAGGCTTTTGTAACCTTTGGTTCATCATGTTCATGTCAGATATAAATAATATAGCAATGCTGGTCGAAGGCATTGTTAACATAATCATCCTGATCTACGGATCACAAAAGGCCATCCCTACATAGAATACAACGTCCGTTTACACAAAATAGTTTGTACACACGTTGATTATTTTGTATTAAACAAACTTTTTTGTAAATGAACCCTGCTCTTCAAGTATAAAGATACAGAGTTAACGTACGTCATATCATGGTTTCAAAGCGTTCAACATCGATTTCAAACAAATGCTTTGAAACTCTAAATGCAAGTGTGCATGTCAAACGCTCACGTGATACCAAACGGACTAGACCTTATACGATAAAGATAAAACCCGAGGATTCCGGTAAAAAAGTTTTGAGCGGGAATTACAAATATAAGATTTTTTGTAGGAACGAAAAAATAAAATAAAATAAAATCTTGCTGGTAAATACAAATAAAAGATTTTCAGGCGGAACTAATTGATAGGGTCGGTCGGTAAAGGGCAAACATTTATCACATTTCCTGAGGTGTGCTTTAAAGTCTGTCTTCAAGTAAATTTTACTGGCATTTAAACTGTCCTTGCAGTCACGCAACTCTACTTGCACTTCCTCATCAACAACATAGTTACCCATTTCCTTGACTGTTGTTAACAATGTCTCATATGATGCACCACCCATTTCCTTGACTGTTGTTAACAATGTCTCATATGATGCACCACCATCAGCGGCACAATTGTCGAGGCCTTTCAGGTTTGTTCGTCTTGAAGATGGACATGCATTTAGAATTTTGAATAAAGTGGATCTTGATAAAGGCAGGAATTCAGTTTCTGTACAATATTTTGTATACACGTTTATAAGAGTGGCATGACATGCAGTTCTCACTACTTCAGGTATTGTTACTGTATTTCCATTGTCCAACTTCATTTCCTTTACACCAAAGGATGAGACCTAGAAATCAAAAAAGGTTTAAGCTATTATTAGATAATTCAAGAACCTTAAAGAGAAAACTCGCATTACCATGCCCAAATAATTGTCACTAGTCAAACAAATCTTATCAGATTCAATAGTTGAAAGACTCATAACTCATACAAAAAGTTAGTTGATCAAAATCTATGTGTGTATACAAATCTTAACAAAAAGTCCTAATCATCTATAAAGTTTCATGATATTCTGTTTTATGGTTTCAGAGAAGTTTCACTGACCAACAGTTGCAGTTGCAGCTGAATATTATGAGCCCATTTTCTCATAGAAAAAAAACATTTAAATATCTAAAGTATCTTAATCAAAGTTTGATTAACAAAATCATAGTGTAAGAGCACTATTTTCACAAAATTATACCCCTGCATCTTGCAAAGTTCATGTTATTGTATTGGAAACCCCAAAAATCAATTTAAACAAAAACAAAAAAGGAGGTGCACAATGGCATTATATCATAAAGAATCTGAGAAAGTTTCATTTCTTTCAGATAAGTGGTTAATAAGGAGTTGCAGATACAAAGTATCTGGGACGAATGGACAGACGAATGAACGGACGAACAAACAGATTGATGGACTTCCCTATCACTATATACCCCTGCTTTTAAGGTAAAAATTTAAACACAAATGGACACATACCTGTGTGGATAATATCTGGCATTCTAAGAGTTGCATAGAACTCACTAAAATGATATCCCAACTACCCATAAACTTCAATAAACTAAATTAGTTTCAATTATCTCTCTTGAAATATTTTTGACCAGGTTTTTTTTCCCTTTATGCACATTCTCGGATTATGTACTGCAAGTGTGTAAAGTTTCATCAATATTGATCAAGCTGTTAATAAGAAGTTGCACTTACGAGACCTGTTAATACATATTGCAATATTAAACTCAATAGTTCAATTATCTCCCTTGAAATCATTGGACCAAGACTAATTTCCCTCATGCATATTCTCAGGTTGTGTACGGTAAGAATATTCAGTTTCATCAATATCAATATTTTTTTACCTGGTGAAATGATGGACTGAAGAAAAAATCTAAGGCATGGTCTAACTTGTCTTTATCCATCCTATGTCGAAAGACTGGGAGCTGTTTAGGTATTATAGCACCTGAATAAAAGCAAATATTTTTATAAATCACTAGTGGAAAGACTTAAGACATTTTATTTTCATAACATTTTAGTTTTCATATTACTGTTTCCTTACATTCCATAAGGCAAAGAAACAAATCTGGTAGTTAACACATTCAAAACAATTTATTCTGCTAAAAGGTATTCATATGCTTACTTAGCACATTTTGCAATTTCTTTTTTTTTTATGATAATAACATTTGTATCAATGAATCAATAAACAAAGAATGATGATAATAATCAAAAGGAGTAAGTACTTGGACTAAATATGATTAAAATCATTCTCTGAATGTGACTTTGACCTAAATGATATGACCTTTGGGAGTCAAATTCTGGAATAAAACAATGCAGTAATGCCTAGAAACAATTGTTATTATAGTTTTCTTACTGTGACCTTAACTCTCAACATCTGACCTTTGGTCAAGATCAAGATACAGTTTTTGAGTTATGGGAAAAAGCTGTGTCTGACTGAAATTAACTTAGCTGTTGTTGTTTTTAACTGTGACCATAATCTTTAAGAAATGCTCTATAATAGAGTAAGTAAATCTTTTTGTGCAAAAAATATTATTCTATTTTTTATTAATGAATTGAAAATCTCAATAATTTTTCAACTTCAACTTATGGTAAATATATAATATGTGGATATTAAAATTACCATGGCCATTAGTTTTAGCATGTTTCCTGGCTTCATTTATTGCATACACTGTCAGCCCATGTATAAGCTGTTGAAGATCTTTCTTAGTATGTGACAAGGCAATCAATGACAAAAGTTGCTGTTTTGTGTTTCTGTCTGTACTCTCCTGATGAATCTTTACAATGATCTCTTGAAGTTCAGATGAGTTAGCAGATTCTGGGTCTTTATCTTGAATCATCTTAAAAAGTGCCTGACTTTGACCTGGAGCTATACCTGAAGAGAAACCAATTCAGTTAGTGATTTTTATGTTATGAATATTATTATACAATTATGACCCTCAGCATGCTCAGGCAAAGTAAATATTCCAAATGTTAAACCCTTCAAAGTTTTTTTACTGAGGGCACAGTAAAAATGAAATGACTGTATAACGACCTATAGTTTTTAATTTCTGTGTCATATTGTCTCTTGTGAAGAGTCGTGTCATTGGCAGTTACACCACATCTTCTTTTTTATATTTTAAGGTTACAATTTTGGATATTCACCACTTATTAGGGGCACAATTATACAAAACAACAGTCTCCTTATTAATTTTTTATGTACATCTGGCAATTGGATTGTATCTTTTGAATTATTTTACACTGGTCATTCTGGGTCCTTTTATATTTTACCTTGCAATGTGAGTCAAGGCTCCAGGTTGAAGGCCAATACTGTGATCTATAATTGATCATATATGACATTTGGTATTGGATGGCAATATATCTCATTGGTAATTTTACCACATATTCTTATTTTTAAATTTATAGATTAATTTAATAGTCTACAGTTTTCAAACCATAGTACTGTATGTGGCTTGCCATTTTTGCTAAAATGGTCATTTTCTTAGGGAGATAACTCATTCTCAAAAGTTTTTGAACAGTGAATGACTGTAAATTGTTATTGTCCTTCCTTGCAATTGCATTTAAAAGAAAATTTAATAAGTTATATCATGTCATGTGTTTATGTATAATTTGTTTATGATATATAAGTAAAATATAATATATGAGAATGACTGTCATATCAAGTTAAAAAGGGACATAACTCTATATTATTTTTATCAGTGAGAGTCAGCTTCATAATAATTTATTTAATAAAAATAAATGAGCTTACCATTAAGGACAGTGTCAATGGCTGAAACTACTTTACGTTTCACAGTTCTTTTCGTGGAAGGTTTTAGGCTACTTATATCACTTCTCACTTGAAATTTGACAGGACTTGAATGGCCTCTACTTATGATGTCAATTCCTTTATTTAGGTCAGATAAAGATGTTTCCATATTTTCCTGACTCCAAGAAGAAATTTGTGACAAACTTTGTGACTGTGAGTCTAGGAACTGAAAGTTAATAAAAGAATGTTCAAGTTTTAATCTATACACATTTAGAAAGTATTAATCAATTCATATATTGTCATCACCATCTGTTCATTTTAAGGAGTAGCAGAACTGGTGCCACAAGTGGAGCAGTAACTGCTTACTCTTCATGAGCATTCTAGCCCACTACAGTTTTTGGGTGGGTTTGTTTTGCTCATTTTCAGCTTTTATTGTTTGTTCCTGTTTTAAATTATTTTAAATTTTTTTTCCATTCTATATTAAAATTCTTAACATAACTAAACAGAAGACTTGATCCCACTAACATGTTTAACCCTGCCACATTATATATGTATGTGCCTGTCCCAAGTCAGGAGCCTGTAATTCAGTGGTTGTTGTTTGTTGCTGTGTTATATATTTATTTTTTGTTCATTTATTATAGGATTAAACGCCTTTTTAAAGGAATTTTTTGGTGTATAAAGGGGACCAATTCACTTACAATAAAGTCCGAAGGACTTTATGATATGTTTGTGAGTGACTTGGTCCAGTTTATACACCAATAAATTCCTTTTTAAAGCCATTTAATCCTTAAAATTCTTTAACAACACGGATAAGTGAAAATAAGTATTTTTTTAACGTCGAGCCTGACAGTGTTATTTTAGCCGCCATTGGTTACAAAAAAAGTAGTTCTGTCAATGTCGTCTATCGAAAAAATAAACAACTTCAAGAGTGACGACCGGAAGTCTTCTCGACCAATCATATGAACGTATTCCCTAATATGCAAATAATATCAGAATTATTTGTACATTAATTTGGCCGTTAGTTTTCTCGTTTGAATTGTTTTACATTTGTCATTTTGAACTAGCTACCAGTAAGTGTGAGTACTCTCACATCTGTACTAATGGTCTTTTTGTTGTTGGGATGTATAAGTGCCAAGCTATGTTCACTCTGTTTTTGTTAGATGTATTTCTATTTGTATATATTTGATGAGTTAAGCCTTTTCAACTGATTTTTATAGTTCAATCCTATGTTGTTCTGTTACACCACTGTCCAAGTTTAGGGGAGGGTGGGATCCCGCTAGTATGTTTACCCCCCCCCCCCCCCCCCCCCTTTCCCCATCCTACCCCAAATTATGTATGTATGTGCCTGTCCCAAGTCAGGAGCCTGTAATTCAGTGGTTGTTGTTTGTTGCTGTGTTACATATTTGTTTTTTGTTCATTTATTTGTACATAATTAGGCTGTTAGTTTTCTTGTTTGAATTGTTAACATTTGTCATTTAGGGGCCTTTTATAGCTGATGTATGTCGTATAGGCTTTGCTGATTGGTGACCTATAGTTGTTATTTCCTGTATCATTTGGTTTTTTCCGAAGAGTTATCTCATTGGCAATTACACCACATCTTCTTTTTTATTTCAGCTAAACATACCGATTCATCATCAGATAGGGACTCAGCTGTCTTGCATGTGTGCGTTTCAATACTCGTGTCTTCCAGTTTTATTCTCTTTCTGTTTTGAATAGTCTAAAACATATAAAAATATCAATCTGATATTATGAGTTAAAATAATGTAACCAATATTACAGCAATAATAACTAAAAAGCTGTTGCACATGTTTTTTGTGTTCAATACCCAATGTGTTGGTGTTGTTAATTTTTTAAATGCAAAAATAAAAACTCTTCTCAATTTTGTCTACCATGTCCACAGTTAAATTTTTCATTTCCTACTTATATAATTGCTAACTTCAGATAATGCCAGTATGTGCATGAAAGAAAACATTTATTTCAGGTGTCATTATAACTCACAAACATGTACATGTCACATAATAATTTTTACAAACAAACTTCTGTTGATTCTAACAACTAAAGTAAACAAGTTGGCAGGAAACTTCTCAAATCAAACCAAATATTTACAGAACAGCTGGATCCATTATTCTTAATATGAAAAACTGTTTCCTAATGTTGCAAAACATTTATGGACGTCATACAATATGTTTCAACAATCTATTTTATTCTAAATATAACTTAGGAAGATAAGCAAACTAAATAAGAGTCAGATCAATTTCGGAAAAAAATGTCTTAATTTCGGAAAAGATTACGGAACATAAATTATAAATAGTTAGTTATACTACTTACATTTACAGTTTTACTTTGTTCAGGGTCAAACTCTTCTTTAGCAGATGATGCACTAGTTGAAACCTGTTCAAAGCCTCCAAATGGTTGTTCTTTGTGCTATAAGATTAAAACATAAAACAGTGTTTATGCAAATTTATTATTGTGATTTCATTATTTTACACCAAAATGAGAGAAAAGAAATCATGCTCTATTATTCATATATAAAAATCCAATATGTGAGTTTAAATTATTCTGATTACAACTGTATCATATTTCTCGCACTAATAAACATTGCAAGTATTTCCACATTTACAGAAGTTACAGTACTTTGTTCATTCAATAAATTAAAACTAAAAAAAGCAATGCATAGGTGTGCTGGGTGAGACCATTTTTTACCACTTAATTTTTGTACAAATAAATGAAATTTCATAACATATATATATATATTGAAGACCTGTTGGTGACCTTCAGCTGTTGTTTTTTTTATTTGGTCGGGTTGTTGTCTCTTTGACACATTCCCCATTTCCATTCTCAATTTTATATGCTAAATATATACATATATGATTATGCGTACATAAAATTTTCATAAAAGATTAAAGTTCTCATCTTATGCATATATAAAAGTTATTTCTAGTTTTTGGAGACCTTCCAGAAAAACTTACATGTACATCATTATCTTCAAACGACATTGAGTCAAGGTTTGGAATACCTCCTCTACATGTCCGACATATTCCTAAATGAAAAAAAAAATCAAATGCAATTGTAAATTTTAGATTAATATTAATGTGTGTAGGTCTTTTCAATATATGTTAAAATCCCCGAGGTAGGGGGCATTTGTGGAAAAATTTGGTTGATTATATTGGGACGCATTGAAACATGACTGGAGCCGGGCCCCCTCTTTTGTAGTCATTTGGACCCCCTTATAAAAATTATGGTTCAACCACTTATTACCCCTATCAACATCAAGAGGTAATCGTAGCTTTAGGCTGACATTAAGGATGATACATGTAACTGACCCACCCACCATTGAAAAGGCATATTCAATATACATGTAGTATAATCTTTCGAAATTGCAATATTTTTGTTATAAATAGGGGGTGCAAATTTCTGAAAAATTTCAATAATAACAAACATAATTCTACATTGAACATCTTTAAACCTGAGAAACACCATCTGAATATCTTTTTATTATCAAAATCCCCAGTATGATTTTTTACATGAATTTTCCCAGAAGTGAAAAAAAGCAAATTCTACTTTTTCTTTTATTTTTTCTTGATTGATTATAAAAATGTGAACAAATTGATAAAATAATAATTATAGAAAAAGTTTGAACAGGTACAACAGGGGGTTATATTGTATATAAAGTTCTTACCTGAACCAACTGGCACAAGTTGTCCTGTTGAGATCAACAGATGTCGGCTGACAATTGGGGTGACACCTCTGTCTGGCTTGGTTTTCCCTTTATGGTTGGGATGACTGCATGCAACACTCCTTCTCCATCTTATTCCAAGTGTGGCCCGATGGTGTGGACATATTGTATAATCACAAAACAAAGTGAAAATACCAAGACGGAAAAAAATTAAATGGCCTTCTGATGGAATGCAGGTTTTTGAGAGTTGTAGTGATTGTAAATGGCTGTTAATATTAATGTTGCAGCTGCTTATTGTAATAAGATTATGTTCTGATGGAAAATAGTTGGAAAAACCACATCTACTGTTAGAAAAAATTGAAATGCTGCAGTTTCTTTCTGTCCATGGAGCGTCTGCCATTGTTTATATTTCCCTCTAATGTAGTATACCTATTTTCTTTTGCTGAAGATTTCCGTCGGGGGAGATAATAACATGGCAATTTAAAAAAAAATTTCAAACGGTTTTTTATTATCAATTCAAAAAATCCCAAGATTTTTTTTGTTTTATTTGATAGATATAACAATTGTCTTTCTATCTATATATAACTTATCATATATTTTTTCTAGCCTTAAGAAAAAATTAATGAAAAATATGTGTAATTTTACATAGGACAAATAGGCAAAAATCCTGAAAATGAAACCTCTAGTAAAAAGCAGCAGTTTGAATGATGAATATAAAAATTGTGAATGATGCATTATTTTGACCTTTTTGAAGTATTTATTGCAGTTTTGGGTCATTTGATAAGATAAGGTATATCACATTTTAGTTAATTTGTCAGGTTCTTACATGGACTGCTACTTAAATTCAATTTGAACCAACCAAACCTTTATTATAAAATTGTAATACTTTTTTAGAAAATTATACCACTTTTTGGATAATTTATTCACATGTTATCTTAAATTGACCATATTCTGAGAATAATTGTAAATAATACAACAGCAAATCTGATATTGGTATTTTGATGATTTTTCGACATTTTACTGTAAATTTGACAATTTTTTTGATAATTGTAATTGATGTTACCTTAAATCAGTCATTTGACCAAGACAATTTTATAATAATTATTGATTTTTGTATTAAAAGTCAACTTGGACCAATCAAACCTTTAATATAAAATTGTAAAATTCTCCATATATTTAACCACTTTTTGGATAATTTATTCAGATGTTACCTTAAATTGACCTTATTCTGAGGTTAATTGTAAATAATACAACAGCAAATCTGATATTGGTATTTTGATGATATTTCGACATTTTACTGTAAATTTGACAATTTTTTGGATAATTGTAATTGATGTTACCTTAAATCGGTCATTTGACCAAGACAACTTTCTAATATGTATTGATAATTGTAATTGATGTTACCTTACATTGGTAATGTTACCGATATACTTTTTAATATGTATTGACAGTTGTATTTAAATTCAATTTGAACCAATCAAACCTTTATTATAAAATTGTAATACTTTTTTAGAAAATTATACCACTTTTTGGATAATTTATTCACATGTTATCTTAAATTGACCATATTCTGAGGATAATTGTAAATAATACAACAGCAAATCTGATATTGGTATTTTGATGATTTTTCGACATTTTACTGTAAATTTGACAATTTTTTTGATAATTGTAATTGATGTTACCTTAAATCAGTCATTTGACCAAGACAATATTATAATAATTATTGATTTTTGTATTAAAAGTCAACTTGAACCAATCAAACCTTTACTATCAAATTGTAATACTTTTTTTATAAAATTATACCACTTTTTGGATAATTTATTCACATGTTATCTTAAATTGACCATAT